>NC_139898.1:23378207-23535707 GCF_905171665.1 Trachurus trachurus | reverse complement strand
AGTGTTTGCTGTTTCCCACATTGTTGGAATTCAACACCAGCCTGTTTACTGGTCCCCATGTGGCTTTAGTCCCCCCCTACCACCACCACCACCACCTACCCATCCACCCTCTCCTCCTCCTCTTCGCTCTTCCTCTTTTTTTTCTATTTTCACAACACACCTTCTTTACATCACATACATAGCATTAATACTAAGTCATGCCACACTCCACTGTCAAGCTGTGAAGAAACTGTGTTCTTGCCTTGTTTGTGTCAGACATGACTCAAATCCCACTGCTAAATTGCTTGTTTGTTTTTTTTCTACTTTTACTACAAAAACATTTATGTGTGCAAATGTGTGGATGCACTTTTAATTAAATCACTTTCTGAGTTTAAAACAGAAATGAAAAGTATTATATATAGGATAAATAGTGGAAATTCGAGCTGTGTTACAGTTTATAGGAGCAGCAGAGGCCAAGTGTTCAGGAATGTCCTGACATGCACCGGTGCTGCTCTTGCAAATATCCACAGTAACGAGGTAAGAAGCCAATAATGATTTCCCCTCTACAGTATGCTGAATGTCAAGAACAAATAAGCTTGAAGCAGTGCTGTCCATGTCCTCACAATGACATTTTGTTTTGTTTTTTTCTCCCTTCTTCCCCACTGTGAGGTACTATATGGGCATCAGGGACGTCATTTTCATATGCTTTATTTTGCAGCTGACAATGAATTATACAGTGAATCAAAGGAAATAATATACATCTCAAGGAAAATGTTAACAAGATGATGAGGCGCATGCAAAATGAGAATCTCTTCTTTATCTGCTTTGTTTGGTTTTGTTTTTTTTTTCACTTCCTTCCCTCGGTACAGCCAGATGGCAAAGCTCCAGCTCTGCAGTCCCCTTCATACACTCATCATATTTGATGGGCATCCTGCTGCCGAGTTTCAAGGAGGCCATGTGTTTATGAAATGACACTTGTGACAAAAGAAAACTTCTATTGAGCAAGCTGAGTCTTGGGTGGGGTTGCATGGGGGCAGCAGCGTGTGTGTTTGTGTGTGTTGTGTTGATACGTGTGTGAGCATTTGTGTGTGTAACAGTGTGTATCGTGGAGGATAAGCATTGTGGGAATGTATATAGTGTGTATATATTGTGCTTATATAAGGGCAAGGCAGTGGGAAAAGGTTGTGTGTGTGCGTGTGTGTAATGTGCGTGTGTTCATATCAGTAACATCCATACCGTCTCTGTTTCACACTCTTGTCATGTTGGATGCCTGTTGTCTTTTAATCACATCCTGTACCTTTCTGTGTGTGTGTTTTTTTTTTTTTTACTATGTTACAATACATTTTATTATCATTATTGTGCATTTACCATTCCAATACAGAAAGTTTTTTTTTTTTTTCACCACATTGATATCATAAGTTTCATACATTGTGGGGTCTCCTCCGTTGATGGATTCAAACATTCAGGACAAAACTTTTGTTATTTTTAAAAAAAAATCATCTGTCGTTGTACATTTTCAACTGAAACAGGTTTTATGATGGTTGTTTATTCGTTCTCAATTTGCTATCATCTTATCCTAATATTGTCTTTGTCTTCAATGGTGAGGAATTCCCATCAAAGTTTTCCCCTTCTGTTAATACTTTAGGGAATTTTCAAACGTCGGGATGTATGGCTGTAATGCCCCAAGATTTGTTCTCCCTGAAAGAAATGATAGAGTAAGAATATATTAACTACAGAGCAACCTGGCTTTACGGGGTCTGCATTTACTCTTACTTCATTTTAGGTTTACCAATATGTTATATGCATAAATATATACTATATAGAGAGATATATCAATATATGCTTTGCAGCATTCCTTTGATCTAAATTTTAAAGCCATGTTCATGCATTAAAAAGCAATTTCATATTTTTGACTGCAGGGTTTAGATGCAAATCCATGGGGCATTACGTTAAAAACCATAAACATCATAAAATAGGAAATAGAAATTAAAAATGGAAGCAAAAATGAGGACGTTTAACTGGTCATTAATAACTGAATGCTTTCTCGTTTGTTGATGTGATAAACAAAAAAACTGTATTCAAGAAAGAACACAAAAAATGGCAAGTGTAATGAAAAATAAAACCCATTTAAAGCAAAGTATTTTTATTCACACAAATTTAATAAGATATATAACAACCGTTTGGTCCATAAATATTTAAGGGGAAATAGTTTCTATACACCATCTTTATCAAGAAACAGGGAAACATGGACAATCTTGATAGAACACTTACTGTACTCAACTATTAACACGAAGATCAATATATAAGGTTCTTGGATTACCCAACTATATCTGAAAGAGTGCACAAATGCTTTCTATGACATCGCTGCCCCCTTTTTAACAGGATACACCATAAAAAGATCTTCGGAAATAAGATGCAAAACAGTACAAAACTAGTGAGGCGTCAAAAGGATGTGAATCAGTTAACAAAGAACACATATATCCTGAATTTCACAAACTTTCTCCCAAGTTATAGCATAAGGCACATAGTAGAACTGAGTTAGGCATCTACTTCATTAAGTAGATCTAGAGTACCACTTTGTTCTACAATAGAACAAACTGTGACGCTCACAATGAAATGTTATCAACTCCATTGAAAATTTTGCTCTTTCTTTCTTTTCTCTCTATCTTTCAGCCAGAAGAAACATGTTTTTGGTCTGTTCAGTGGCAAGTGTCGTTAACGAAAGTATAAATATGGCCAAAAAAGAGAACATATGGACAATGATTTCCCACTGGCTGCCTCTATACGACTCCACCTATCTGAGGTCATTTGAATGTTCATGTCAGCTCGACAGATCTAGTCTGCAACGTTGCAACCACTCAATTTCTCACCCCTGTTATCCCTTCCTTTTTCCCTTTTTAAAAATCACATTGTTACCCTGAGCAACATGATAAAAACAATAATGCACTTTCACTGGGCAGTATATTGTCACTGTGCAATTGAGTTTAGCTGTGGATCTATGGATATGTTTACTAGGATTTATCCATTTGACTACGGTTAAATCTATGAGGCCAACGAATCTGAAAAAGTGCTCTGTCATGAAAACAGTCGATTACAACAGTGCCCATAAACTGCTCTCCAATCTTAATTTCTCCTGCTGATTTCTAATTATTGAGCAATTTCTACCAATGTGACTGCATTACATGTTGATCAGTTACCACTGTACAGATTGTGGGATTTGCTTCTTTTTTCCTCCTCTTTATCACAGTAGAGTTGTGAATCAAGACAAAAAAATGTGTGTTGTGTGTGTGTGGTTTCAGCATCTACCTGCCATATAAGCTGCAATGGTTCGGTGCTTATAATGCAATTTAGACGTTCTACATGTAGCTCTGTGAGAAATGTCTGATTTCATCCAACTCAGTCTTAAGAGACTGAAACATTCGGAAATAATTAAAGCCTGTTTTCTGGAGTTACCCATATACAGAACATTCTACAAGTTTATTTCCCAAATTATTCCAAAACAGAAAAAAAATCTTTAAATCGGATAGTGCGAACACAGTGCATACATATACAGGTTTTCCAAGGGCAAAATATTCATATTAATTTAAAATTTTACCAATTAACCATAAATTAGAAAGGTCTCTTTTTTTATATCATAATTCAATACAAATTTACAAATCAAGTCAAATCAAGTAAAACTATTTTTTCAGACAAGCTTCAAGTTTAGTTATTTTTTTCCCCAATAAACCGTGGAATACATGACAATTTTTTCTAATGCCTTCAACTTCAAAAATGTCCTGTCCAAAATCAGCTTCTGCATACTGTAAGTCCACTACAGACATGGCTGCCATGCGGTATCAAATGCTACACATTAAAATGATTTCCTTGTGTTTTAATGTGGTCGCTGCTGTTCTTGCTCTTGTTGTTCTTGTTTGTGTACACAGTACAGCACTTTCTGTTCCAAGGAGCTGTCTCTGCTTGATTTAAAGGTGTCACTTAAAAAAATAAAATGTAAATCGAGGAAATAAAATTAAAAATAAAATTTAAAAAAACAAACAAATAAAACAAATAAAAACTCAGATAAAATAAAAATCAGTCTGCTATAGAGATAGCTTGTTAGAAAAGGTTTGTCAAGGTAGTTTGCGAAGGGCTCCCCGAATCATGGCTGTCCAAACTAGAGGTGACGGAGGTCACTACAGTGATAGAGGGGTTTGTCAGGTCTGTTAGTGTGGCCGCGCTGGAGGGGGGGGTCAGGGCCCCACTGTCGGATGAGGGCGCAGGGAGTGAGGTGCCATCAGCCTTATCAACACCTCCATTCTCCTGTCGCAAAACGTTCCTTCTGAATTTGGCTCTTGCGTTTTGGAACCAAACCTGCAAACCAATCCCAATGTGGCTTTTACTTTTTGTGTTTAAGTACGATTAATTTTTTAAAAGAATCATTTGTACAGTCGTTTACATATCAAGTTATCACAGCTATCACTGTATCTCTTTCCTTATGCTCGTATATAAATATATACATATGTATATGTATATAGATATATAAATATTTATATCTTAAGGGGCAGTTAATAAGGAACCAGTTAGCTCCTGAACACTGAATACATAAATGTGGATTTTAATAGAAAATCTAAACAATAGTGTGTTCTTTATCTGTGAAAGTGGGATTACACCTCTTTGTGTTCCACAGATAAAAAGGATATGTGCACTCTCATTATGGATAATATTAGCAACAGTTTTAAACTCAAGTTTCTTCTCTGCTTAGGGACTACTTTTCTCCTTTCTTTCCCAAGAAATGGTAACAATTACGAATCTACAAAAATTTCAGATAGTAAAAACCCCTGGATATACATCTAATGGCTAAATGGACCAACCAAACAAACAAAAAACAAAAAAGATGACGTCAGTGAAAATTCTGGTGTGAAATGAGAGGGACATGGCGGAGGGGTGGGGTGCACACACAGATAGGGGGATGATCAGATCAGTAAGAAGAACGGCTCTCTGCTTACCTGTAGAACTCTCTTAGTGAGGCCCGTTTTCTGGGCCAGCTGCTTTAAGTCCTTGGCATCCGGGTTGTGGTTGATGGCAAAGTAGGATTTCATTGTCCGCAGCTGATGGTGTTTGAAGGAGGTCCGCATGCGTTTGGTCTTCTGTGTTGGAGGGTAGGACTGCTGGTCCCGGTCCAAGTGATCGGTGTCATTCTCGTTACAGCCTGAGAGGGCAGAGAGCAGAACACAGAGGGGGGGTTAGTTAGGGGTTATAGTCCGAAAGAACAAACAGCTTCAATTTTACATAAAGTTCAGCAATTTATTTAGTTTTCTGTAATCTATTGTTTCCAAATTAATGTTCAATTCGCTCAAGACAATGAAGAGACAACTTCATAGAATACAAATCACTTCATCACTGGCAAAATAATGTTCCTACAATCAATAAAATGATCAACACTGATGACAAATAAAATGTTTTCAGACTCGATAGTAAACTAAGTGTATTGGTACATGATCAAAGTTTACAGAGAGATAGAGATCCAGACTGTCACACTCTATGTGAACCCAGCAAGTAATAAAGTAAGCTCATACATTTCTCTATTAGAATTATTATTATTATTATTATCATACATCATCATGGTAACATAATTAAAGTTATTAGTTTCATGTGAATCAGCAACAGTCAAGAAACAGACTGACCCAACACAAGAGAAATGTATTTAGCTTTCTACATAGAACACACCGGAGGCTTTGATTATGTTTTTCAGCGGAAACTGAGTTTTAAAAAAAAGAAGAAGAAAAAAACAAAAGGCTAAATGATGCATTTTAACCGTAGAGTGGGACTGGTCTAAATTATTTCTGCTTGTGTCTGCAAAGACTAATAGGCCTCATTTGTCAATAGCTTAGTGTGTGAAATACTAAAAGATGGTGATATGCAAAAAGCGGATCCACTAAATTAAAAGCATACATGACCACAGTGCTGACGAAACATTTATCACAGCTTTTAAATAAAATATATAAAAAAAACCTTGCACAATATTTCAGTAATATGTTTATAAATGAGATCTTTGCTGTAAAGCAAAAATCCTTTTGTCCAGTAAATGCATGTGACTGACTGGAATATTTATTATTTCAACCAAACCAGCAAAAATACTATTAATGCCAATTGATAATTGATTCTAAACTAATTCAGATTTTTCCACAGTATTTAGATTTTATGTTTTAAATAAGATAAGAAAAGATGTTATAGATTTCATTATTCGTTTGTTTCATTATTTTACTGCAGAAGCAGGGGAGCAGAGGAATAAACTATTGGATTTCAAAATTATATAGTGAGTTGTATATAATATAATAGTGTTTTGTCTCCCTGTAACCAGTTGTTACTAAATTAATTATATCAGGACGCAAAAAAATCCATTTGGTTTCAATTACAAATCAGTTTTTAATAAGGTCGATTTTTGTATGTGTGGCATTTTGTTATGATGTGATTTATGTTTCTGTCATGTGAGACTTCCTCCTGTGACACTCCTCATGTGAACCATTAGTATGACAGTCATGGACATCTATGCTCTTGTGTTCCAGCCTTCACTGGATCGTGTTTCACTAGATATTACCCACTAGGGGTCTCTATATCCAAACAAGACCAAACTTTACAGAGTGGTGTGAAACACTCAGTAGACCTACACCTTTCCCTGGTGAAAACAAACATGCATGTGCTCGCTAAAGCAGAAACAAAAAACCTTGAACAAAACCCTCATCCTATTTGTCATGAGTCTTGATCTGCATGCAATATTAACATGAACAGAGAGAGAGAAAGGTCTGACAGCTGGGTTTCTGATGTTACAGCACAACACAAGGGGGAAAGAGGGATTTCTGAAAACAGGGAAATATCAATTCTAAATATTTGTGTCGTTCCCTAAATGAATTTATTTTATTTTATTCCCTTTGACTTTAATTGCTTGTCCATTTTGATTATTGTTAAGTGGTTTTAAGTGTAACCAGTGCATTTAATATTTCAAAAAATAAAAATAAAAGAAAGAAATGTCACTTCATCATAAAACAGCCAATAAGCTTCTTTTTGAATTTAAAAATGTCCTATTTTATTGTATTTAAATATCCCAAATGAAAACTAGTAATATTCCCATTGGGGCCTTTACTGTGTCTGTGCTGCCTGATAATGAGTTCACAGGGACATCGTCTCCCTGTGTTTTATGTCTCTCTCTGTTACTGTGAGTTTTTTTTCCTTTTGTTTGATTTTTTAACCCTGTTGTGGTTGCATTGGTGCGTTTTAACGCTTTGTTGAGGTGGGCTTGTTGTCCTATTAAAAAGAAACCCGTCCAGAACCACAGTGATTATCCCCCCCTATCCCATCCCACCCCATCCCATCTCATCCCATCTCACCCCCTCCCAAGCCCAGGCATCCATGAGAACATTTTTAGGATCTGCATAACCTCCTGGAATTGTGTTTACGGATAACAAACCAGAGCCCTTTCAACCGGAGCGCAGAGAGTATAGGCTACAGTGTGGTGGTGTTGTGGCCTCTCCCCGCTGCAGGCCCCTCTCTCTCCCTCTCTCTGTGTGTGTGTCTGTGTCTCTCTCTCTGTGCACGGCGCTGCAGCCTGTGTCCCTGAGAACCGCGCTGACCGCCGCACAGGAGGCCAGGGATTCCAACGTCACCTCCAATTAACGGAGAACAATTAACGCGCAGATTACCCTTATTCCTCCCTATTCACCGGGAACAGAGGAAAGTTGGCGCACAATGACAAACTTTCTCAACCGCGCACTAATCCGCAGAAAGCGACAACAAAATGGGGACGCTGCAGGGGTGGGGCAGGATGGGGGTTGGTGGGTGGGGGGGTTATAACACTCAGCGACTCAATACAAGATTTTAGATGAAACCTACATTTAACAGAAGCTTAATTCACACGGTTTCTTTTCCGTCAAAGGTCAAAAAACACGCAACATATAATGTGATTTTTGACGCTTATTTGATTACATTATTTTACGCAAAAACTCCCACACCGCGTCCTACAGCGTCCTGTAGGTCTATATTTATTTTCTGACCTAAATTAGTCTTAATTGCATAAGTCGATGAGCAGGTTGACGTCGAGGTCAAGTTTCGATCATTCTCTCCCCTGCAACACACGCCGCACGTTGCACGTATAGCGCAGATACGGTGCGTAATATAGCCTGCACGAGCCTCGTGTAACAGAGATCTGCAGATCAATTAGCCCACGGCTTCACCTCGGATATATTTGCATAAAGGACAGATGTGGGCTTTTAATATCAGACATGTGAGGTTGACCTACGGCTGCCACAGCTGGGCCATTGAGCAACCGTCTGGAGAGCGAGGATGCTCTGCGTATTGGAGGAAAAAAAACTCTCCAGATTGTTTTAAGATTTTAAAAAAATAAACATATATTGGTATTTGTTTATGTGTTTATTTAAGTAATTTGATTTGATATTAATTGTCTCTGCTCTGATGTTTAAAAAAAGAAAGAAGTTCAACAAACGAACACGACGATGCTCTGATCAGCATCGTGTAGATTTTAGCCACAATCAAAAGGCACCAGAGGGATATAAATAGTTTAATGTTTAATTAACACGAGGTAATTAATTAATGTTATTTTCCAGACTTGAGCACATTAGGTTACTGCGTCTTTTCTCTGTCGGGTTTCACTGCCCTTCTCTGCTGGGCCTGACCAGAGGAACCAGTGCAAGGCAGTAGCCTACATGAGCCACCATAATCAAAACCCAGATGTGTGTGTAACTATTTATGAATTATTTCCTGATATGCGTCTAATCAGAGTGTGTTATGTCTCTTAATGCGTGGCTCTGCCCCTCACCTGTGTTGTAGCTGGGTATATCTATCCCCATGGCCGGGCTCTTCCTCTTGCGCGGCCTTCCCTTCTGCGACGTGCCGGTGCCGTTGAAGTAGGGCAGCGTGAGGCCGCCGCCCTTGGCCGCCAGCTCGGCGAAGTTGAGCTGCGGGTGGTATTCCGGTCCCTGCACCAGCGTCTCGAAGTGCAGCCGGCAGTAAACCAGGCTGTCCTTCATGCCGAAGTGGTCGCCCGTGGTCAGCGTCTTGTTGCAAGTGGTGCACGTGAAGCAGCTCAGGTGGTACACGGAGTCGCGCGCTCGCATCACCATCTCCGAGGCCGAAATCCCGAGGTGGCAGCGCGCGCACCTCTGCACGGAGAACCTTCTGGAACAGACAGAGCGTCAAGACTCCTCACACACACAGACCAGGTGGGACACACACAACGACAGAGCTGCTGGTGGTAGTAGTAGTAAGTGTGTTACCCAGAAATATCCGCTCGGACGGGACTAGGCTACATTTAGCACCGAGACTGGAAGTGGGCTGGAAGTTGGCTAACTCTAGGTGTGAGGCACATATGCTTTTTGTCGTGTAGCTATCTCACTGACAGCGTCCCCTTGTAGCCTGTGTGGAGGGAGCTAGGTCTACTGTAACATGCCAGCACACTGACATTACACCGAGCTAACAGCCACATCTGGCCTATAACTGCAGACGGCTGCTCCATAGGCCACAGTCTGTTTAGAGAAGCTAAACACATATTTTCTGGGTGTAATATTTTACCCTTAGCCACTTAAGTCAGTAAAAAGTCACTCTGTAGCCGCAGTGATTAAAAAGAAAAAAGAAAAGAAAAACTAAAACTGCTAACCCAGTGCAGGCCTATTTAACATTAAGCACGAAATGCTACAGGCTAAAGGTTGAACCATAGGCTACTATAAAAATGATAAGACAGGCTAACACAGTTACACCTAGCAGTGTAGACATTTAACAGTTGTCTTGGATTGTTTTGCTACTATTGTTCATTATAAATATCATTCTGGCCTATGGCTATGTGCAGTAAATGTATGTTAAAATACTGGATAACATTTGACCCACAAAATATTGTTTTTTAATCAGTGGGCTATTTATTTTCAGGGCACCGTACATGATGACATACGCCAGTAGGTTTGGTTACTTTGAAACGAAAACAACACAAATGTGTAATAGTGTCCGCCTACTCCTTTGTCTCCAAGATCATACATTAAGTTAATGTAGTTTACATTACACCCAGAGCTACAGAGACCAATACATCTGCAGCAAACACGGATGAAAATACTATTTCATATCATAACTTGTTCCCAATTAACACCCTGCAGGGGCCCTGGGAGACAGTCAGGGTTTTTTTTAGACCAGAATGAGACCTAATGGACCAAAAGCTTCAACATAATTCCAGGTGAATATCCACAGCCTGTTGAATCTGTGCTCTACAATATTTTTTACCCTCCACAAAATAGTGTTAATTTTAGATATTAAAATAGATCTTTTATATCAAACCTGAAGCAGTGTGCCTGACAAAGTGATTCTAGACGCGTGCGTGCGATAATTATAAAATTGCGTAAAATGTGCGCAAATGGCTAACATTAATTTTTCTTACCTGTAGTAATCCTCTTTGCAATAGATACTCCCATCCTTGGCAAAACACGTAAGCTCCGACTCCAGCGCTAGTTTACATTCACAGCATTTGAGACACCGCAGGTGCCACTGTTTGTCCACGGCCAGGAGGTAGTATCTATCCGAAATCTTGCCGCCACAGCCGGCACAGAGCGCAGGCTTCTCCGGGCTCATTGAAGGCATGGTCTGGGGGTCAGAGGCAGAGGAGAGAGAGCTCATGGTAACTATACTTCCGGACTCAAACACACCTTTTACAAAAAAAAAACTGTAACAAGCAGGCCTTTAGCTCGTTTTCTGGACATTAAATGAAACTTTTTTAAATTAAATGAATCATTTTAAATGTTTTAAGCAGCATCGCGAGGCCCTTTAAATGGCATTTTAAACAACAACAACAACAACGCTGTTGAACTAATGCAAGTTTTAGGCTCTGTCTTCACAGGCCCCACTGAAGATATAAAGAGTGACTCTACAATGAATTAAACATCGAGGAATAATATAGTTTAAGGCAAAAAGCACAACATAATGATAAACAAATATGAATAATAATTAGCCGTTTTTTTGCCATGTTATTTGTAAGCATCCTACAGCCTGTGACTGATTTTGTAAATTGTAAAATTTGCAGACAGAAAACTAATTATTACTGCTTTATAATGCAGTGTTTTATTTGATGACGTGTAATGCAGTATGTTTCACATACATTTAGACAACTATAAAGCTTCTGACAGTTTATGTTTTTAATAGCTAATTATTTCGAGCATAGCCTACAACCGAGCAGCTTTTGAAACTATGGGAAACATAAATTCATTATCCAACAAAAAATGATTTTTGCTCTAAGATTTACTTTAAAATATTTTATCATAATTGATCACAAAGAAGTAGGCTGAGTGAAACCCTGCTCCTCGGTCTCCTACTTACCCTCAAACAGAACTGCACATTTTCTCGCATGTCTACGGTGCCTCAGTCGCAGTTTGAGCCGTTACGAGGATTTAGTTTTGTTTTTTGTTTTTGCTTTCTTAAACATGAATTCACACACAAGTCGACCTGGCTCTTACCGACTCTCTCCCGTTGAGCTGCATGCCCTTCGCCAGGCGCGACTCCGTTTTCGACCTTCTCTCCATCTCCTCCATGATCCCTTGGATGTGATCCCCGGAGATCCCGTGGAAAAGCATGGCTCCCGGTCCTGGACGCAACGTGCAACTGCCTGCCTCTGTCTTGCAGCCCACAACTTCCATATACTGTGACTGCAGCGCTGCGCCCCGCTTCTCTCAGCGCATCCAAGTGCAGGGCTCTGAGGCTCTGATAGAGGCACACACACAAAAAAATAACAGCACAAACCCCAGAGATTCAGGTCAGCTCCTCGTCAGACTGCAAAAGGCAACTGGAAGAAGAATAAGCAGAAGAAGGCGAAGAAGGAAAAAAAAAAAAAAAAAAACGAAGAAAACTACAACATGGGTGGGACAAGGAGGAGTGGTGGTGGTGCACCAGCTTTTTCCTTCTTCCTCCCGTGAATGTCTCTCCTCCAGAAAAAATATATAGTCCAAATGATGCGACAAACCGGTGTGGAAGTGGTGGTGACGGTGGCGGTGGTGGTGGTGGAGGTGGGGAGGGAGGAGGGGAGGGGGGCTGCAATGTGAACACTCGCCAAAAATAATGACACAGAGTTTTTTTTTGTTGTTGTTGTTTCTTTCTGGTGATTTCTCTCTCTCTCTCTCTCCCGGTTTCCCAGTCAGGGGTTCCTTGGTGCTTGGAGGTCAGGTTGGGACTGCCTGGATTTGAGAACCGTGTCCTATTTGTGAAGGGAGCAGAGCCTGCCCAGTCTGAATAATTTGGTAGGAGGAGTTCCCCTCTCTCTCTCTCCTCTCTCTTCTCTCTCTCTCTCTCTCTCTCTCTGTGTCTTTCCCTCTCTCTCCCTCTCCCCATTCGCCACTGATTTCTATTCACCAACAAAGAGCTGTCACTCTTCCCTCAAAATCTCCCGATTCTGGCTGCGCGAAGGACCACTACTTTATGGTATTGACATTTTCATTACTTTTATTCTCCCATTTAGAGAAGAGGATGCTGGAGCGTGTTTATAAGTTGAAAAAAAAGAAAAGAAATTATCTTAGAACAAATTAGATGTATTTTTTATACATTATTTAACTTCTTCAACAAATAGTATGCACCTAAATCAGAAATAAAAGCCTTGGAAGTTTTATTTTAATTTATTTTTTATTTTAATTTTTTTTTCTGGGGTTCAGAGCTACAGGAATAAATCACGTTGTTATTAAAGGATTTAATCCTAGGCCTGAGTTTTATTGTGAAATTACATATTGAAGCTTCAGTTTTTAGGGGTTTAATTTGTCTTTAATCGGGTGTTGGGTTGTTTGTGTGTGTGTGTGTGTGTGTGTGTGTGTGTGTGTGTGTGTGTGTGTGTGTGTGTGTGTGTGTGTGTGTGTGTGTGTGTGTGTGTGTGTGTGTGTGTGTGTGTGTGTGTGTGTGGTATAAATGTATTGTTTGGGGCGGGGCAGTGATCAGTGATAGGCCAGAGGGCGGGGACAGATTACATTAAACTATTTTAATAGATAATATTTTAGAGATTTCAGTTAATAATAAAGATAATTTAACAATATACATGTGATTAAGCTACTCCCTGATACGACTAAATAATATAATTACACATCAGCTTTCTTTTCTTTCTTTTTTACTGATGCTCTCATGCTGATGTATAGACAACAGATTTAATTTGACAAGACGACAAAGCCAAACCCACCTTTTACCAGACTAAATATAGGCTCCTCTTCTCTGTGAAAAATCAATTTTCTCTCCATCAAACGCTCATTTAAAAGCAGAGTAACTCACTACACCGAGCCTTCATTAACACGGCCCTGGTCTTTTCTCTGCCTCTTGAATTAGGCCAAAGCCTTGTTTACCTGCAGGAGAGTTGTTTTGATCAGAACAGAAACAGCTCTGCATCTGTGTAGCTACGTATTTCATTTTTTTTTTGTTCTTTAAGCTTGTGCAGCAATCAGTGATGTGGAGGTATACAGGAGGAGAAGAAAGTGGCCACTGCAGGGAAACTACCTCCAATCGTTACAGGCTTCTCAGATATTCACGTTGATGTATTTCTTTTCTCTCTTCTTTTTTTTTGTAAACGCCATGAGTCTTTCTTTCTTAATAGAATCGACGTCACCCAGGCGAGTGAGAGACTATATAAAGATATGTGTCAGTTTTTTTAAAGGGTGTGAAAACTCTGTAACACAAATACAAAAAAAAAGAAGAAAAAAAGAGAGGGTCAGACTGAGTGGCTTTACCGTCCAGTATAAAAGGCCAGAAATGGTGACACCAAACCAAAACGAGGCGGATGGAGGTTTGTATTTTGACAAGCTCAACAACACACAGGCCTTTACAGCTGAGACCCGCGTGACGCGCTGTGGATGTGGTCTGTCCGCGCGAGGTCGATGACTGAGAATCCGGCCATAAAAACAATAGATATAAAAACACACACAGTCTTAATCTGTGACTCCTTTTTTTTCTTCTTTTTTTGAGTCCCCATTAATAGATTTACCGAGGCTCAGGGGGGTTTTGCAGGTGTGGATGCTTCATCTCAAGACGTGTTACATTATCATGTGCACCCCTCCTCTCAACCAAAACCCACCCACCCACCCCTCACCCCCTCCCCACACACACACACCACCACCACCACCACCACCACCACACACACCCCCCAGCATGAAGTTGTGTTGGCTTTAATTGGAGGCCCCCTGATAACAGAGCTATAAGACGAGGCTTGAACCCTCCTGGACGAGCTGGACCTGCAGCTGTTCTGAGAAGCAGGACGTTAATTTGCGCTCCGTCAGTGTCTCAGCACCAGCAGCAGCAGCACAGAAGAGCCGTGAAAAGAGAGACCCCCCCTCTCCAAAAAAAATAAAAAAGAGAGAGTGGGACACGAGGATTTCATTTCACCTGGACAAAGACACCCTGAGAGGAGTGATCAGCTCAGCTCTGTGTGATATTCACTCGAGCTCATAACTGCTTTTTTCTTGAACCCTTTTGCTCTTTTCTCGGAAATTAAATAAAGGCGACTTGTGATTTTTTTAAAAACTATTTATTCATGCAATGGAGTGCAATTATAGCACGTGCACGCTCTTGTATTTTTTTTATTTCCATGAAGACATCCATCATAGCGTTAATGTCGATAAAGAATAGTGTTTTGACCCGTTGCCTCCAGCAGTGACATTTCATTTGACTGAAGTGGGTTTAACAATGTGTCAGTGAACACCAAGGGGCTGAGGGAATAATGTCTTTTGTGTTGTCGTTTTGTTATGTTTCGTTTCCTCTTTTTTTCCTATCTAATTAGGGTATTACCTGCAAATAAATACATATTAATGACTCGTTATTTTGTTGCAGCCTGTTATTTCATGGAGTCACATTTAGGGGAAATCTGTAGAGATTTTAAACACGAATTTAAGCTTTATTTAAAAAAAAAAAGAAAGTTAACAAAATAACAATTCGTATTTGATCTGTTTCCTAATCAGCCTTGTTAATTAAATCAAACAAGCTACTTGTGTATGTTACCTTTCATATTTCATTACAGGCTTTAAATAAAGTGAGGGGGAAATGAATCTGGGCGATCCAGTGTCATTTTTCGTTTGGCTTCTGAGAATGATTTGTCCTCATTTAAGATTCGTGATCTCATTTGACCAAATGAAAGCTTTGAAAAGAAAAAAACGTATAATAATAAATCACTGCTTGCACTGCTTTTTTTTGGTCGTTGCTCTGTTTAAACCTTGACGCTTAAAAAATAGAAAAAGATAGAAAATTAAAAATAAAAACAGTGTTTAAAATGGCGAGGAGAGCCAGCAGGGCCACTGACTTTTGTGATGTAGATGAAGAAAAGAAAAGAAAATCTCACATCTCCGCCACCAATACAAACACAATCAATTAGTCTTTTTTTTTTCTAAGGAAAGCGTCGTTTTACATTTTCCTTGCACCGTTCAACTTCAGTTCTTACATGATGTGACACCAAGCTCCTCTATTCAAAGCTGCCTACATTTAAACAATTAATATGGATGTAGAGCAGGAGAGATTCATTAAAATATTAAGGCTGAATGAGTTTAGGTGGATTTGCCCTCCACTACACTACCACATTCACATCTATCCGGGTGGTTTTGCCCATGCTACTGCATTTATCATGCATCAGATCTGTCGCGCATTACTTCACACTCTCCTCCATCATTTTCTTAAATTATCACTATTTTTTTGTGTGGTAAAAATCCCGAACCCTGTATTATTATTATTTCCTCCAAGAAGACACACACATAGAGGTCTTACCTGAGGCTGTGCTGTGAGATCCCTGTGCAGCGTGGTGGTGGTGGTGGTGCAGGCTGAGCAGCTCCGGACTGTGCGCAGTGTGCAGAGCAGACAGAGGAGACGCTGCCGGTAGATGGGGGCTGTTCCTCGTTCCTGAGCTTACACTTCGAGTTGGAGCGTCAATTAAAACACAAGACATTTAAATATTCCTCTCCCATATGCAGACAGCACCTCAGCACGCCACAACACACACACACACATACACACACACACGCACGCACTGGCAAACTGCACACACACACGCGCGCGTAGAAAATGAAAATGGGAAGCCATGAGCCAATGGCCTACTCAGCATGTATAGGTTATAATGTGTGATGTGCTCGTACAGTAAAAGGATAATCTACAAAGACCTGGAGTCGGTGGTCGCCAAATGGCCTTCAACTATCATTTAGCAAAGATTTTATTAAAAAATCAGGAATATTACAGGTATTTTCCCCTTTAAACCCTGTGACTTATTACAACTAATGCATGAATTCAGCTGCTGAAGTTTTGATTTCAGCCCTGACAGGCGAGCAAACCGCACTTTGCAATCAAAAGTGCAGCCCAGCTGAGTTAAAGCGTAGTCTGGAAAACTATAATGACAAAATGTATCATCGCTGATCGCTCACACGTGAGTCCATATATAGTGTCAGAGGAGAAGCTGCGGTTCCAGCTCTAATTTCACTGGCCATGGGGAGCAGAGGTTTGTGTGAATAAGTGATTAGATGTGTCCATAGTCAAACCAGATCAATCAGCCTGACACAGACATGAAGCACAACAACAAACACATGGCTGTGGAGATTTCTTTTTCTTTGGTATTGATGGTAATATGAAATCGAAATGATCTCGAAATAAAAGTTCTCATTAATCACGTGGACGTAATCCAAATATGGGAGAATAACAACGTAAGGTAGTAGTTTTTATTTATTTATTTAATTACATCACGTAATCAATACGGCTTACATGTAAATAAAATACTACACAGATAATGCTGATTTAGTCGATTTAACCATTTTCCCATTACTAAATTAGTCCTCTTCACATTTCGTTTCCCCCTGTGACATATGTTTCTCCATCTTTCTTGCCTGCCCAATGGAAAACATAAATATATATTTACTATCCAGTGTATTTTGCCAAGAACCACTCTACACACGTTTGTTGCAGGATCTAATGTAAGAAATGTTGATGAAAAAGCCACCACTATTTCATAATGTCAATATTTTAGTCTGTATTGATACTGTATACGTCAGGTTTTTGGAGATGGGATTGTGCCTGACCTCTGATGAGACTTTATTTTAATCAATAACCAAGGTTTTCATAATATTAGTCATTTTCATGACATGGGTGCTTTAATTTGACTGTGCACTGCTGTTGGATCATTATTCACCTGAGAGGCTGCACAATATGGCAACAAGCCATTAAATGATAATAACGTTGATAATGCAATGTAAAACAGTGTAAAGGGCATGTTGGCCCCAGCTGGATTGTATATTTACTGCTAACATGACAAAGGGAGGTCATCCACAAGACAGGGTGGTGTCCTAAACCTGCTCACGCTGCATGGCCACTTGGAGGACAACACGCTGAGGTATAGATGGACTGATTTCCATTGACATGTGAATGGGAGGTTGTGTGAGTGAGCACTGTGGGCTGGGAGCAAAAGGGTGACAATTAATTACACCCCTGTACTGCTTGCATAAATGATCATGTGCCATACTGCTAACAGTCATTTTGCTTTGCTCCTTCCGCCTGGGTTGACATCACAATGTATCTCATCAATAATGCAACGGCACTGAGATCCATTTCACTGTGTACTATAACGCGTACTGTGCAAGCAGCGTTCTGCGAGCATGATACCCAGACAGACTCTGCAGCGTGTTTGGTTCAGCAGTGAAACCACAGATACAGCACCAACCGGGATGTCTGTCTGCCTGCCTTGCCTGGCTGGCTGGCTGCTTCCCTCCCTCCCTGGCTGCCTGGCTCCTCTCCGCTGTAGGGCATGGTGGTTAGATTACCACACATCCAGGGTTCATCTGGAGTTATCATTTCTGGGTCACCTCAAGTGACACTCAGTCTCTCAGAGGGAGCTCTCAGTCACTCCCAAAGCATGGCCACAAAAAAAAGAAGAAGAAGAAGGGAAAAAAAGGAGCTGAGGAGAGGTGGAGGGGAAGGAGGCAAGGATTCGAAAAGAGGCGAAGGGAGGAGGAGGAGGAGGAGGAGGAGGCGAGGAAGGCTCTCCCAGGATCCACCGTGGTGCAGGGAACCACAGGCTAAACACTGACAGAATGAAGGAGAGGAGTGGGAAGGGAAGGGAGGAGGAGGGAGGGAGGTGGGGTGGGGGTGGGGGGGCTTGGAGGAGGAGGAATAGAGGGAGGAGTGGAGCACTGTAACGCTGTATCCCAGTCACATGTACCCCAGTCACATGAGCCGGGGTGGGTGGGTTGTGAGACATCCTGGAAATATTTACAAACACACAGTGGACATGGCTTCATGATTGTTGGAGGAGAGGAAATATCACGGTGCACTACCAGAGATGAAATGATACAGCCAAAAGAGTGATTTCCCTGTTTTTTTTCTCATTTTTTTCCTCTATAATGCTGATATCTTGAATTAAAATGTCTGACAATGATTTGGAAAAATAACCACAGACAAGAATATGCCTATAAATAGATTTATCAATCGCCCATGTATCCTGCTTTTTTTTTATTACCATCCTTATTTTTTCTCCCCCGCTCTCCTCCTCCTCCTCCAACTCCCGGCTTCTTCCACTTTCTCTTTTCTGTCTCTTCCAACCAGCGCTCCCCCTCCCCTTCACCCCTTACAACACCCCCCTCCCTCTCTCTCTCCCACCCCACACCTCATCCCCTCCCTCCCTCCTCCCTCCTCCCTCTACCCACCCACCCATCCACCCCTCCTTCGATCTCCTCCCTGCTCTGCTCTGCTGGAGCTCAAATCACAACCCCGGTCCCTGGCAGATGGAGGATAGGAGAGAGAAGCTCTTAACTAGCCAGCCTGAGCCTCAGCTCTCTGCACACCAACTGCTGCCTGCCTCCCCTCCCTGCCTCCAGAACAGCTCCAACTGCACACCGCCACCTCTAAAACCAGCCCCCCCCCCTCCCCCCTCCATCTCCTCTGGGGACGAGAGTATCCTCCTGGGGAATGGTGCACGTATTAGTCCATATCTGGCCACACTAGAAAGGACATGGAAACATAATAGATGGATGTTCTTTATCGCTATATAACCCTATTGGGGCAAAGTGGCTTTCCTGAGGTTTATAGGTGACACTTGTATATGTTACTTCAATTGAAGACAGGGAGTCAGAGGGGATCGTAATGGGAAATGGGCTAAAAAAGAAAAGAAAAGGAAAACAGTATCACTTGTCTTGTAAGTGTCGACAAGAAATCACAGATACGATATCATCAGTGCAGAACCTGGAGGAAGTAAACAGGTCAAAGTGCCCCGGGGGCACTTAGGTGCCTGCGACTGCCCCTGACTCTCCTTTTATCTGGGCTCATCTGGCAGCCACGACTTGGCCTGGCATGAGCCTGACCACCAGTTGCGGTCGGAGGGAGAAACCGCTCCTCTGTGCTATTTGCAGCCCTGTCTGTCCAAAGGAATCTGGTGTGCTGACTGTCACTCAGTGGCCATGTGTGTTTTTTATCACTAATTCAACCACAGGGATCTGGTTGTCCATATGACCACTGTGGAGGCTGCTGCCCCGAGGCGAGCTGACATTGTCTGTGTAGAACGACCAGACGTTGATGTAGGGGCTGCTCAAATGCTGCTTGAATATCAAGACACACACAGTGCACGGATCCGCACACGTACACACACACACGTACACACACACACACACACACACACACACACACACACACACACACACACACAAATGTACAAAGCCGTGCCTGGCCAGTTGCTGAGAGTGATGTTCCTTTCAGCCATCATACGGCTGACACTCAAGTTTTTCCCCCCCCCCACCAACCCTGTGTCAGTTCCTGGCTGGTCTGGCCAACAGTGATGGAGACACTGTAACTGACTGTGGTTGGGGCCATTGGCCGCAGGGTTGCTGTGCCTGTTTGAGACGGGGGTGGGGTGGTGGGTGGTGGGTGTGTGGGTGGTGGTGGGGGGGCTGCTTGGCCTGTCAACTGGTTGTGACTAGAGCCTGTCTGGTCACAGTTCCAAACTGGACAGCTCCCTCTTTCTCTGCGGCTAGTGGTGCCATCGTCCTGTAGAAAGGCACACGGTTTCTAGCTGCCACTCTGCTCCAGCGCAGCATATGCTGCAGCTGAAGGTCAGAGATGTTCAGTCCAAAAATGCCTGAAATAAACACTTCACGTCTGGTTGGCTATGTTGTGACGGTGGGGGCACATCTGCACTGTGGGAATACCACGATCTCTGCGGGCTGTGCATTTGCTTATATTGAGAAGCCAAAAATCCACTAACTGAATTCATTCATCTATTAGGGCTATTTTTTTTTTTTTTTTTTTTTTTTAAACCTGTCATATAAAATAAAGTGAACTATATTAATTAATCACTAGGTATTACTAGGCAGTTGCATTTGATATGTTTTATTTCAGCACCTTGTAACTTGTTTTTGAAAGGCACTATATAAATAAAGTTATTATTATAATTATAACAAACAATCTGCAGGAAAAATAAAAATGCAGAAACACGGCTGATTTGAATGTTTTTAGTTAAAATCTTTTTCATTGTGTTTATACTAGTACATGGCATCTGTCAATCATACATCCAAATTCAAGGAAGACAAAAAGATAATTCTGGGATGTATAGGAGGAGGAGATTTTCAAGTAAATTTCTCTATAAATCTGTCCAAAAGGATTGCTGTGCTGTTTGTGTCGAAGTCACCAACTGCTCGGATAGAGCATGATGAAGAAAAAAAAAAAAAAAAAAAGCATTTCAAACTGTGCCATCACTGGATCGGGAAGACGTGGAGGGATGAAGCAGACATGAAAGTTGGCCTATTTCATGGTCAGGCTGCGGGACCGCCGAGGCCCTGAATGGCAATGCATCTACTTTAATGTGACAGACAAGTCCCTAGGCAAAAACCCGCAGAGCCGCGGCAGGCAAGCGGGCCCAGGTACTTGATGAGTGTGACACCTTCACCGTCCCGCTGTAGAAATGTTGCTGCCGCACGCTCCGCTGCCTCGGTTTAGAATACCACCAAATAAATTCGCCTCTCATCCCGCCTGACGACGCGTCCCCGAGAACCTGTCCTCCCCAGCACTGTTGGGATCATGAATCTCCTTGTAGCCGCTCACAGGGCTTTGCTCCGATCACTAAGCACTTGCCTTTGGGACCCACCTGCCGAGAAAAATTGTGGTCGCGCCAGTAGGCGGCTGCGACAGAGTTTCCGCGGCAGACACATCCTCTCATCCCGACGCTGTTTGCCCAATCAGGCGGAGACGGGTGAGTGTGTGTGGCAGGTTCAGAGCCAGCGCCTGAAGGCATCGCGCTGCCTACCCACATGCACTCACAAATCAAGTGGCACATCTTCCCCTCAACGTCTCCTGCTGCACGCACACAGGTAGGCTCGAGCTGCATGAGCGCTTGACCTCACCTTGTACTATCACTGTGGGCTACAAAGTGCCGCATTTACTGCAACCTTTATTCTATATTGGCCTATTAGGAGCCACGGGGTATTCTAATGGAGTGAGCCCTATATGCCTATGCATGTGTGCGTCTAAAAGCATGCTCCGCTAACATGAGCTGATCCATTGCAGTGCTGGGATGAGAGGGCCCAGGAGTTCATTAGGCTGCAGCTCAGGAGAGCAGCTGCAGGGAGCTGCAGCCGTAGCCAAGTGTTGCCAGGAGGCTGAGCTGCGAGTCCGGTGGGGAGGGTTTGCTGTTGATGTCCACGGCATGTTTGTTAACAGCCTGATTCCATCAAGTGGTGTTAAAGCAGCACAGCCAAGTGTAAGGGCTGACCCCTGGCCCCTGCCTATTTTTAACAACACAGTATCTCAGTCAAAGGTAGACAGTTCAGTCGAGCACTTGTGGAGTGTAAATGATGCTAATATTCATGCAGTCGTACATTTGGGAGAGAGAAAATAACAAGAGATGCAAAGCAAAAGAGCACAAGACTCCATCTGACTATCTACAGTTACTTTCGCTTATATGCCCTTTATCTTGAGGGCGAAGATCTAAAATGCTCTCTCAGTTTTCATCTCCATACTCCCACAACCCTTGTAAGTGCATCAGAGGAGCCGAGTACCACAAAATATTCAATACTTGTAAAGCGAAATGAAAAATGAAACTCAAGGCATTGCATTGGACATTTGAGGAACATATCTGAAAAAAAAATATAACAAAACAAAAGTGTAATAAAAAAAAAGACTATTTTACATGAGGTTCTAGTGAACAGACCCTTCAACCTCCTCCTCCTCTTTTGTCTTGTGAGAATGAAAATAATCCTAAGAATAGTTGTGATTCATAGGAGGTAAGTATTGCACAGACACTACCCATATTTCATCATTTAGCACACTACTAAAAATGACTCAAGTAGTCCAAATAACGACAGGCAGAAGACAAGCAACATGTACGGTGCTCCATTCTAAACAGGGTCTTGGATTTTACCTTTGGCACGGGGTCTGTAAGGCTTAAACATAAAATAAAGAATTAAACTGTTTCTTCATGGCAGGATCCTTCACGTTGACTTGGCCATACGGACACTAGAGGAGAAGAGGAAGAAAGAAAAGAAGTGGTGTTAAATGGCTACATGTGGAGTTGATCTCTGGTGACACAGAGAACAAGGCATAAACATGTGCAAAGAACAACACAGAACAAAAAGAGCAGAGCTCAAAAACAGAGGAGAAGGAGAAGGATGAATTAGAGAGAAACCAGGTCCAGACCACACAGAGCACGAGAGGACAGAAGAGGGGAGGACAGGACAGAGCGTAAAGACAAGAGTGGAAGGGATGGGACGGGATGGCACAGGGAGGGACGGGACAGGATGTGAACTAGACAGACCAGAACAAGTCTCACCAGGACACAACAAAAGAGTATCTTCAGGCTAATGTGATCATGAAACACATCCTCCTTCTCCATATACCTCCGTTTACAGGACGTTTAAAAAAAAAACAGCTGTAACTCAAGACGTAAAAACTAAAAAATCAATTCCTGTCAACTTGTAAAAGGTTAGAAGCATCTCAAAAAGTCCAGACACCTATAGTAATAGCCTGAGAGCTGGGTGTTGCATTTAAAAGCTGAATGAATGAATAACTGTGACGGACCAATAGTTCGTTAAAAAGTGAAGCCACGAATTTACAATGATTTTCTTTTCTTTTCAAAAGGAAACTTCAATAAAATGTTGACATGATGCACCGAGCAGGCCACATGTCGTGCAGCTCTCTGTCTGCTTCACATCTGCATATCTGTCACTATCCTCCACCTTTTTATTCTCTCAGTCATGTAAAGGTCATCGCCAAGGCAGCGGTGAGATATGGCATCGAGCACGATTGGTCATTTTATGTTGCCACCATCCACCCTGAGTGCTACTTTTCTTAAACTTTCAAATTGCTGCAATTTGTCTCGTGAACATGGTTTGAATACATTAATTTAGCAACACCTGCATAAAGAGGAAACACTGCTCACATTCAGGAACTTTTCAGGGTGAATTATACATTTGCTAATTGGGAACAGGTGAAAAGGGTAGGCGTTACAAGTTTATAGCTTCAGCCTACACCTTTTCGGTTAAATTCACAAGAGATTATTTATGTTGCTTTGTACTGTTGTTGTATGTTGAATGACCAAATAAAAAAGGAAGAAAAGAGAAGAAAAACTAACTTTAAAGGAACTATATGTAAGACTGTGGCAAAAACTGTTGCTGCAGTCAAATTCAAAATACTGCAGCATGTTGTTCCCCCCCCATTTCTTACATATAGCTCCTTTAAGAATCATCATTTCTACTGTAGATCGAAGCTCAATCACAATCACATCATAAAGAACGAAGCAAGCTGGAAGTTTAGAGCACTGCCTGAGCATTAAGGTCCATTGTTATACTAGATTATTTTGTTATGTAGGAGGCAAAAAATATGCATAGCCTAAATGAAATTATTGGTGTTAATCAATTGAATTCATCATCCCTTTCAGCACCATGGACAGCTGATGTCAAAATGTCCCTGGCAGTATTTACATGATGTTTCAGGTGTATGAATTTAGAAACATTTGTTAAAATACACTAATATGGAAGTGAGCATCCCATAGCCTATAGACAGAACAGGGCCTGGACCAGGACTGGGCAGAACACAACAGGTCAGAAACTATCCAGCTGTGGCCAAATAATGAGCTGAACAGAACAAAACAGAGCGAGGAGGACAAACAAGCTGGTGAAAGAGAAAACAAAGAGCTCACATGTCTGCATGCGCTGCCACAGCATTTCCCTCTCTTTAGGTGGGTATACTCTGTGAACACCTTGTAGCCACTGGAAGGGTCGACATACATCTGCTTCTTTGCCTGGATGCAATGAAGATATTAGTATTTAATTAGTATGACACACAAACACATATGGGGATGTGTAACCCCACGCAATGTTTAACCATATACAGCACATATACTCACCCATACACAAAGGTACGTGCGAGTATAACACTGAATATAAACATATACATAGAAACAGATTGCTTAGGGTCGACCAGAAGAGAGAACAGATGACCTCTATGCACAGAGACAGATGTAAGACAGTCTGTAACAAGTTGGGTTTAATTCACTGCAGATTTGCAAGATGCTTAAAAAGAAAACAACACAAACATTTTAGCCACAATCATTCTTTTATTTGGACAAATTATTCATCTCGCACAGCCACACAAACACCTTCTGCAAGTGAAAAACACTGAACTCCTTTGCCATCCCTTAGGAAGTTAGAAAATGTCATCTCTCAGTCTGTTTCAAACTGAGAGCGCACTAGTTGGTGAGCTTTGACAGGCTACAAAGGGAAAAAGGCCCCAGGCCTTTGGGTGACACGGCCTGTCATTTCACATGGCATTGCAGGGCCACATAGTGAAGCTGGCATAGCTGGGCCCCCTCTGTATTGTGCTTTTCCCACCCAGGCTCTACCACTCTCCTCAGGTCGCGGCCAACTTGCCTCAGCTTCACCCACACTCAGAGCACAATATTTACAACAAATAAGCCTAAAGGCATGCGGGTGACACCTAGTCACTCCTGTCATCAGCACAGAGCCGAGAGCTCGCTGCTGCTCTTTGATGAAGAGCGAGTGAGATTTGGTGAATATGATGGATCTGATCATTACTTATATGACATGTACTGCGTATAAAGCACTGGGTGGTTATGCCTTTCAGTAAAATTGTAACAAAACTGCTGAGAATGGATTGCCTCAAACTACTATCTGACAGGATTTAACAACACGCAGGCCTAATCTACCCACCATCTCTTTGTTAAAAGGCTCAGAACATAATAAATCTCATAGCTAGAGAGCAAAGAGAGAAGAGGATGAAATCTTGTATCACAACAAATGCGTCTTCCACCATTATGCCCACTATTAGTATTAAAATTACAAACACATTTCATTTTGCCAAGAACCCATGTCGACTCCTGCCCTGGGGACAGATGGGCTCTAAAGATGCACCACAACTAGCATATTATTACACTCTGATATTATGGCTGCTACAGTATCAGCTTTAATAAACAATGTTGGTACTGGTCCAATTTCATTTGTACTTATGACATTTGGCCTCTTGTGGAACTGACATTTGGGTTTCTTTTTTTTTTTTTTTTCAGATACAAAATGCTAAACATGGTGTTTCTTTTAACACTTAATTACCTTAATGGAGATGTGGATAATAAAATCATCCTGTTTTGTACTAAATCTTTCAAAAACATATGTTTGAAAATAAACTGAATATTAGTTTTAGCTGTTAAGCAATTTCATTATAGCACCACAGTTGCTCAGCAATGACATCAGTATTATTTTTGCTTTTGGCTTTTTTGTGTACAGCTGTAGCCAAAAAAGCAAAGTGAAAGGAAGATGAAGGAAAAATGGAATGAAAAACATTATTTCATAAAATGTATTACCTGCGGTCAAAACATCATTCATTGTGTCATAAATTAGTGTTGCCCTGTTGGTCTGTGGGCTACCTCCCACCAAACTGCTCCACCTCTGAAATAGCTTGCTTACTAGCATGTATACAGTGCTACGCAATGGGCACACTTTTGCCAAGGAAAAGACTGTTGCAAATGTAATCATTATTGCAATTAATAGATATAAGTCGTAAATATAAAATAAAAAAACTTTGGGGTGCTCTGTGGTCCCATGTTGGCAATACCCAATGCAGTGATCGCCAGTTCGCCTCCAGACTGTGCCGATCTGCACGTCATTCCCAGTCTCTCTCCCCTATCTTATCAATTAAAGGCAGAAATGTGCAAAAAATATCTTTAAAAAGAAAAGGAAAATAAGTAAATTTTCTCTTAAATTTGCATTTTCACACACTATCGTTGGGGGGATTTGCAAAAGTGCAAATGCCTATTTTGGAAGTAAATGCATATTTGAGAAGCCTATAGGAGTGGAAAACCTTGGGAACTTCTGGTCAAAAATAAAATACTTTAGACGGAGTACATTTACTGAAGTGCTGAAGTAGGCTAAAGTACATTTTTGAGTAGTGTTGTTCCGATTGTGATTCTAGTGTCCAAAATGTCTCAGACTCGCCAAAATACAGCATCAGGTTTCAGCAAGTAGAGATTTTTATTGCTGAATGAAAACAAAAAACAAACAAAACAGTTGAAGAAAGGTATGGCATTCATACAGCCACACAACAATTACAGCAATCATATCACATTAGTAGCATAGGCTACAGCTAATACTTTTTTATGCACTGGTTGACTGGTATCAGATCAGTTTGTAGACTAGAATCAGTGTTGGGAAGTTAGAAATCTTACTGGGACATCTCTCAGTTTAGAGATACAGTCTAACTTTAGTTCGGTGAGATATATTACTCATGACTCAAACATAGTTATTTGACAGTGATAGTTCCTATATATTCATATTTTAGATTATGTTCATAGTAGCCAGCAAATCCTTCTACACAACTCAGCAGGAAGAAAATCATAAACAAACACCACCACCAACAATAACAAAAACCCCACGTGGGAGTCGCAGCTTCTAATTCATCAGGCCTCATCGTGCTAATCTGACTGCACAACATGACATCATTGAATATGAAGTCTGTGAAGTGATGCATCTTACCTCACAGGCCTCTCTATGGATCCTATGGATGGCCAGCTCTTCCTCTGTGAACTTTGCTGCGCCCCCCACCACGCTGCTGCTGCTGCTGCTGCTGCAGCTCGTCGCCGCGTCACCGCCGCCTGCCTCTGTCCTGTCTGCATTGATCTGCAACATGCTGCTGCTCCTCAGTCGCTCCGAGCTTTCTTCTGAGAGCTTCGGTATTGACATCGCTACGAGTCGTTTATTATAGTACTGGACATGGAGGAGAATCAATCTGCTGACAAAAACTTTACTCGGGTGATTGGGGTAAAACATGCTCCTGCAAAAACTTCTACTCTGCTATTAACAATAACGTGGTGGAAGTTTTCCCTCAAGAGACACACTGTTACATCATCTTTTCGTCTTGAAGGAGTGCGAGAGCTGGTAAAAAAAAAAAAAGATCCATTCATTAAAAACGGTGACAGCTGATCAAACAGTGTTGATGTTGCATGTTTAAAATTTGTCAGTGAACTCCCGCACAGGAGTCGGCTCTACTTCCTGATCTGCCGCGTCACAGTGGTGACATGTGACCATCTCATAACGCTGATCCACCGGTTCACACAGCGCCCCTGCTGTTTCAAGGCACGAAGGCAGCTACTAAGGGATCCCTGGTGAGATGAAGATAACTGCACTTCACTAAAGGGTGAAAAAAAAAACAGTACAGATGATTTACCACCACATTCCTACATGTTATTATGTCATTAAAGTGGTAGAGAATGAAATAATGTGACACCAGCAACAACAACCAGACGAGACAAAAAGTCAAACTGTCACATAACCAACAATTATTGCATTTTTCAGAAATGTTACACCAGAATGTTTATTGTACTATAATAATAATAATAATAAAAAAGTCATACAAAATTGAAAATAAACACACCATTGTCACTTATCCACAAGTAGCATAGCATATTGGTTTTAGTTTGATAGACTGTTGACAGTCGTGACACGGCTATGCCTGAGATTTGGGTGACTAAGACTTTATATGTCCTGCTCATAGAATTAAAAAAAGAAAAAGTCACACGCACATCCGTGCCAAAAACTTAGGGCAGGTGCTGAGCCAAAGACGTACAAGAATTAAAAAGAAACTAGAAAGGCTTGCACACCGCAGGGCTCCAAAGTGCAGTCCATTTATTATCAGGAAAAATGTAACGTTTCCATGTCTCACGAAGAGCAGCTGCTCATAGAATTAAAAATTCTGTTTAAAACAACATAATCTTTTCAAATCATGGTGCATAATCAATCAATCTCTCTATGGATTTGTTTTAATGCAAGCTACAAATCAAGAAATACTTTAAATGTTAGGTTATATAATCATATTATTCTAAATGTACTGCAGGTGATGAAGCAGACAGGTGAACCTGCTCTGTCCCCTCCAGATAAATGTTTGAGTTTTGTCTCCTTGACAGCGGTGGAGAGCAAACAAAGACATCTTCCCATGGTTATAAAGTAATATGTGGACTTGGAGTAAGCACTGCAAGGTTGATGAGTGGACATTAATGAGTCCGTTCAAGGTTATCCACCGCTGTAAGCCACCTCTGATGATGTGTCTACTCCAGAATTCTGGGTAATGAAACCTGACAAGTGTCTTTTGACTGACATTGTGGGGGTCAATTTACCCTCAGACAAATTACACATCACTGGTAAAAATATTTATGCAGATCTACTATGGGAAGCACGACTGCACTGACATAAAATAAAATAAAAAGCAGCTGATGTATCGTTTCCTTTTCAATTTCTATTAGCTTCTAACCTGGCTTTATTTTAATTTTTTGCAATTCATGTGCTCATCCTATACTGCAAAAACATTGATAATGTAAATCCAATGTTTCAAATCATCACATTGTCCAGGAATCCTTTGCTAGCATTTGTCACCTTTGCTGCATTAAATATAGCATAGGCTGTGTTTCCCAGCCTGAAATGTAGTGTTTCAATTCAGCAAAATAAATCATAATAAATCAGTTCAGCTATTGAGCACAATTTTGAGGCCCTTCTGAAATCTGAAAGCTTCAGAGAAGTATACAATGGGACACTGTATTGTCTTTTTTTTTTTTTTTTTTTTACCATCCCCTGAAACGTTGAAACTTCACTGGTTTGCAGTACCGAAAACTCCTGAGAGTTTTATGCACATGTCTCTTTGTGTGTATGTGTCTGTCATATTATCCTTTTTTTGTTTTGTTATGTTAAGGCAGCAGCCCTGCCATTATCATTTCATACGGATGCCTGAAACAGCATGCCCCAGTCTGCTGCCACTTAATTACCTTCCAGTCAGCCTGAAGACATCTGGCTCTGATCCAGACAGGCTCTCCAGAGAGGAGAGAGGAGTACATCTGAGCTATTGGTTTCCATTTACCATGGGACAAATATTGCTTAAACATGAGATTCAATGCAAACATTAAAAGGCAAGTCCACGGCGAAACAGAATTCACATCGCGCTGAAAAGCAGTGATTGTGGGAAGGAAAACGAGGAGTTACAAAGAGACAAATATCTCCCTCAAGATGGAAATCAGAGACTTTAAATATGAATTCATTATGTCATCAGGTGTCACATCAGGGAGTTAGTCCACTGACAAATTAAATACCGTTCGCTTTATCATACCCAAATTAGATTTAACTGAATGGCTTCAGCCGGCACAACACAAGGAGCTGCCTTCCTTTCAAATTTAAAAACATTAGAGTGTACAACAATGCCATAAGGTGGATTTCCCCTGTAAGAAATCAGTGACTCAGCTGATTCATGCTCAGTGTGTTTAATACAGGCCTGGAACAGATTTTAATGTAGAGTAGCATTACAGTATAGGATGGCTTTATACATCATGGGCACAGTAGGACACAGATGTGTAAGTGAGTTATGCATTGCAACTTCAGCATTTATTTCATGCATGGACAACTCTAGTCTAACATGGTTACTGTTAAGTAGCAGATGCTCATGACACACACTGGAATTATGCAGAGGAAAGTCAAGTAGTCACACCAGTCTCCACCAGTCTCCACCAGTCCTCTGCTGTGCACCACTGTTGGATTTGTTGCCCACTGAGCAGTTCCTCTGCTGAGGGTTTAAGGCCTTGATAAAGGGTTCTTCATTGGTGGTAATGAAGGAGGGGCAAGCACTGTCTTCATAATCTCTCCACTAAAATGAGACTGACAAACTTTTGACCTCAAGTTTGCTTCTCAAACCCTCAGATCACCACTAATAAGAGCTAGGCCAGATGTGATAATGCTGACGTCAGTATCCCAACCCCCGACTCATCAACTAATTTCAATCCACAACTCTGGTTAAAGGCTTTTTTCTCCCACTCTGTATGACAAATCTCATCACACATAACCCATGTGTGATGAGATTAGAGGCAAAAATCTATACCTTTGGGCCCCTGTTGACCCCCCTGAACCTGCCCCCTGCCCTCTGTAAACTGTGTATGAACCCTGTGATGTCAGTGTCCCTAAAGTCCAGTACACACAGCAAACACCACGTGGCTACAGCACACTGTTTATCCAGAGACCCAGAGTACAGTACCCCTGAGCTGGAATAATATTAGATCTGTCTGTGTGTCATGATTAAACACACCTTCAGGTGGGAGTAGGAGGGTGTGAGTACGATGCAGTAAATCTTAAAATCAGATTTTGATGCAAGAAAAGACCTTGACTGTTTTAACCTTTAACATTAACTGTTTCAAAAATAAATTTGCATTCAGTTGTATTACCAAATATAACTCATTCGCAGTCCACTTGGGATGTCGCGTCTCTGAGTGGTACGGGGGCCCCTAGTTGCTTGTTTCTCCAGTTGAAAACTCAGTCCTATGCTGAATTTCACAAGAAACTGTGAAGCATCTTTTCTATCATATCTCAATATTGACTGGTGAGTATCTGTTTTATGTTAAAAAAAAAAATCAACTGTGCATCATGTAAAAGGGGGTCACTCGCTGGGTTTTGACTTTATTTGGCGTGTTAAGTATCAAGTTATTGAAAACCTGTGGCATGATTGTATTAGTCAACAATAGGACATTTATATGGTTGCAGCCAACAATGACCTGCATTATCAATAGGCTACGGCATCTATCAGTCTTTTTCTGTCACAAATAATCAGACAGGTCCAAGTTAATGTTTCTTTTATTTTGGCAAAAACTCAGTAGGCTACTGTTTACAATCATAGATAATGTTAAGTTTATTTTGGTCACATTTAAAAAAAAAATTCAAATTAGCCTAGAAAATAATCACTTAGCCTGTCATAGTTGCTGCCAAGAAGGTATAAGTTTCACCTTAACAGCTCTAATTGGTTTCTTCTGGGAAATGAAGACACTGCTATTCAAGTGGAAGGTTAATAGAGGTCAATAATAATTATTTGCCATATTGTCTCTATAGACTTAGCCTACATGGTTTTACATTAATAAAAGCAGACTGGATTTAAACGGTCACTCTGTGTGATGATGGTCCCAGGACAGGACAAGACTATAGTTACTGGAATCCACCGCTGCGTACGCACAGCACCTGCGGCTCCGGCTTATTCATTCTTATTTGGAAACACGCATTTCATCAGAAGCATAAATAGCTAATACGACTTCTTCTTCATCATCATCATGACCTACCTAGGCTACCTGTTACTCATATGAAGCGGACGGAGGCGGCTCGCGGGCAGGCAGAGGTGCTCATCTGACTCGCTGACGTCACCAAATCTTTTGACAGCACTTCCTGGAGTGCTGTTTGTTGTGGGAAATAACCAGCACCGTGCCGCCGTCGGACCTCGGGGAGGTGTGTGTGTGTGTATGTGGGGGGGGAAACAGAGAGATCCAGGCCACAGTAAAAGAGCAAGACGGACGGTAGCCTACACCGACTTACTCCACACTTATCCCACCTCCAGAAGCATGCGGCTTTCGACCCACCGGTATCAGACCGAGAAGTGACGGGCTGAGACAGAGGAAGGACGAGGTGGATAATAACGGACAGCAGAGCAGAGCCGCGCCGCCGACAGCTCGGAACTGTCGCGATGTTGTAGCTAAACCATGGACAGCAGAATAAAGTAAGACCTGACTCTTTTTTTCCCCTTTTATTTACGTTTCCATCTCCCCTCTCCACCTCTCTTGATGTCCGACTGTCGAGCTAGCAGCTAAAGTGTGTGACGTCAAGCAGCGTTAATTCTATAGAACTCGACGGAATGTTTGACGTAATTTGAGCCCATCATCTTCAGCAGTGGATTTAACCAGCGAGGCCAGCTGGCTGCACAGCATTTGGGTCAGGCATGTCTGGTCTGTTGCTCTGCCGACTAGCTGGCTACCAATTAGCAGCTCCGCTAGCCAACCGACCAACCAGCCAGCCAGCCAGCCGGACAGTCAGGCACACATACATACACAACATTTAAAATAGGTTACATGTGGACGCGACATCGAGCAGCAGCAGAGGTCCTGCTCCTGCATGTGACCAGAGTTTCTATTCTCCTACCGCGGCCGCAGAGACAGAAAACTTGTCGCTGTTGTGTTGTTAACAGGCGGTGACCGAGAGCTGTGTCAGCTTTAGCTAAACCTGCTGTTATTGACACACCGTGACTCATGTAAACTTTAAGTAGGACAAGTGAGCACAGGTCTACAGCTTTATGAATACGAATATGCTGTATATGTAATGGAATGTATCACTAACATGTTTGTCATGTGTTGCCTGTGTGCCTCCTATAGCCTACTGCACAATGCAGACACTTGTTGACAGTAATTTTATGTAATAACAGCTGCACCCCCTTGTTTCCTCTGAATAAACAGTGTGCCTTTTTTATTTTCAGGGAGAATCCAGAAAGAACATTTGATGTGGTTGTACAGGTGGCATGTCCGGCTTCTGAAAATGAGGGTAGGTGATGTCACTACTGCCATTAATAATTTAGTAGACTGTAATCTGTGTGGACAGGTAGAGCTGAAATGATTGGTTTGTTAATTGAATATTGATTGACAGAATACTAATTTGGAAGAAATTTGATAATCAATTGATGCTTCTGGACCTTTTTTGTTGCTTTATGTAAATACAAAAATTCATTGGTTGTCTTTAAGGTTGTTGTTTTGACACCTAAGAAGGTGTCACTCTTTTATCATTGATTAATCAATAAATCAAGACCAAGAATCAAGAAAAGAGTGTAACCACAAAGACAGGTAGATTAGTTAACAGTGAATCTAACTATTAGTTGCACTCAAAAGCAGTTGACATTAATTTTAAATGATTTACATTTTATATCAAATAGGCTATATAATATCAAATTATAACCAAAACAATTGATTTATTGAATAAATGGTATTTTACAATGAAAATATGTATTAATTATGAATTATGAAGCATCCCCCTTGAGAAACATTTTCATGTGTTTTCCAGTTACACAGTTTGTTTGCAAAAGAATGACTGTTTGTAGTGTAATTACAGTAATTGCAAGGCTGCACAGCCACGATCTCATGCAATGTTGGCAGCTGTGTTTACTGACTGCACTTATAGTGTTTTAAGTCAGCGTCACAGTTAGCATCACAGTGACTGAGTCTAGTCCTGCACATCGAGAGCAATCATTATGTCTGTGGTGTCATTATGGGAGCTCCAGAGCTTCCTCTGTGAAGATCCCAAGGACAAGAGGAGTCAACACTGAGCTCATCCATACAGTAGAACGACAACGTCAGCGATGTTAGCTGCTTATAAATCTATACAAGTGTTTTGCATTCCCTATTTATTTGGCTGAGTTTCCAATTCTGTACTGTTCTGTTATCATTAACCCTGAACCCTGAGTTCACCACTGCAGGCTTTTTTCTCCTGTGACAGTGACCCCACAAAGGTTGTTTCAGAGAGATCACGCTTGGGTCAGCAAGCTGCATTAACTGCTCTGCTGTTTGCAGTGGTCAAACATTCCAGCAGTGGTGGTCAGGACAAAAAAAAGTGGTCAGACTAGGCCGGGAAATGACTGTGGCCCCTGAAGAACAACATCATGTTCTACCTTTACGAATATGGGAAATAAAGTAGCCTATATTTCACATCGGTATCCAATGTCACCCATAAGTCAAAATATCATGTAAAAACATTTTCGCTGCATATTACACCAGCTGTCTTATTTTGCCCACTGAGTTTTGACATTAAAGAGGTGCTATGTGGACGGTTCACTTGTGCAGCTGCTGAGCTGACCAGAGCAGACTGAACATTGTCCTTGGATGTAGTTCTGATATTGGATTTTAAACCAAACTCATAAACCACCAGCCTGTGCTGTAATAACCAACTTCCCCCCATGTATGATCCAGGGTCAGACTCATATCCGGACTCCTGCTCCCTGGAGCACGGCTACAGAGCGGCGTTTGCACACCCCTCAGGTCAAATGGAACATGAGCATTCTGCTCAGTCATTTGACTGAAGTGCTCTCTTTGCACCGCGCCGAGTCCTGATTGGATCGAAGAACATCCCCTGTTGAGGAAGTTGTTATGATGTAGATGTGTATCTGCCAGGAGGGGCTTATGCTTGTGGTGGATTGTTTTTTAAAGGAGCAGTTTCAGATGACCGTTTCAGGAATGAATCACTTCTCTGTGAATCTGATCAATTTCCCCTTCTTTGACTTGGCTCTAGCTTAAAGAGATAGTTCAACATTTTGGCAAATTGGCCCATTGTCTTAATCCCTATAGTCTTAAGAGTAGGTTCGTTACCTTTAATTTTTAGATCGGCGGAGCAGAGGCACGAGCTACGCTACGGAGGCTAATGGGATTTCTTGGTTTCCCTCATCAAACTCATCAAATACACAATCCAACAACTCCAAAACGCTCTCGTGGACAAGTTGTGACCCGCACATTCACCACACTATGAGATAATAACGTAACGTTAGATATGGAGTTGTTTTCCATCAGGGGCAGTTTTTCTGCAAGCAGTCTCTGCATTTGCCTCGAAAACACCTTGTTTTGGAGTTGTTGGATTGTGAGTTTGATGAGGGAAACATTAGCCTCCGTAGCGTAGCTCTGAGCAGCTTGCGGCTCTGCTCCGCCGTTCTAAAAATAGCTTGCACCGACAATTAAAGATAACGAACCTACTCCTAACACTATAGGGATTATGGCAATGGGCCAATTTGCCAAAATGTTGAACTATCCCTTTAAGTCTGGATGAAATGTAGTGTGCCGAAAAGACTCTAAAGACCTGAGTGCATCACTCTCGCACAATTAGTGTTCATGTAGACATGTGTAAAAGCTCTAAAACATAACCTATCCATCGTTGTGTTTGCATTTGTCTCAGTGCTGCGGTGCATACATTTATTAAGAGATAAAAGGGTTAATGCTGTGTGTGAGTCATAACAGCCAGGCTTTGGCCATGCTGTGAAACCGCAACAGTCACCAGCCACAAACTGGGCCTGTTTCTCCTACAGCCAAACATTAGGTACTTTGCCAAAAAACGCGCCACCTCACATTCGTGCACAGTCGTCCCACTACCTCACAGAGGCGAGCGAGCGAGCGATAGCTCTACATTGATAGACTATAATTAAATTGTCATAGCAACATGGTGTGTAGAGGGTCTGAGCGTTTGGAGAAGTGGTGGAAGGGTTTCAGCTTGCTCATATTTCTCATATCTCCTTCTCACTGTTGAGGGAATACAAGTTTAATTTTAGATTGATTATTGGCAGAATTTCAGTTTCTGTGCACTTCCTCTGTAGCAGCCATTTGGGTTTGTTGTTTAGTGCTGCAAAGTGAGTGAAAGGGTGTCCTCTTTGAGTGACTGGAAAGCTTAGTGCATGTATACTATATATACAGGGGGTTTGCTGATGTTGCACCTGTGTATTTTTGCCACTCTCACCACATCCTGGTCCTGCAGGTCTGAAACTAGATCCATGAGTGGCAGCGTGTTGTGGTAGCTATACTGCCGTTGCATTAGAAAGCTGTTCCCTTTGTGAATAGTTGTCATGGTCATACTGTGGAGTTGGAAAAAAAAACAACTAGTACTGTAGTCAGATGAAAATAACCGAGCCCTTTTATAGATGGTCAGTACGCCTTTCCTTCCACTTCCTGTGTTAACTGGGTTTCACACCTTCTGTATCAGCGCCGTGTGTGCAGATGACACCCACATGTTTGCAGACAGGGCTGCAACAAGCCGTTTTTTTTTTCTTTCTTTTTTTTTATTAAGTTGTTTCACCAGTTTTAAACCAGTGGTCTCAGAATAGATCGCTCACTCATTATAAAGTTTACATTTTTGGCAAAGAAATGGTGCGGGGTCGGCAGTTTAATATCTCTTTATGTGACAGTTTGACATTTCAGATCTGAATGGAGTTATTAATATCAATGATCATGCAAGAATGATTAATCATGATCGCCTAGGAAGTTGTTTCCATCTGCGTGGGGTAATATCAGCAGTTCAGTTTACACCTACTTGCCATATACGTGGTGTGACAAAGGGCACAGAATGGTGAAAGGTGAAACGTGCATCTTTTACTTGCAACCGATTAGTTCATCATGGCTGCCTCCTCCTTTACCAAACCTCCCGCTGTAATGCTGATGATAGCCAGATTAGTTGACTTACACTAAGCCGCTCATCCCTGACCATGTGTCCTTTGAATTTTTTTTTTTTAATTTGTCGTCAAAGTGTGGAAATGTCTACTTTACATATTGGGTACAGCTTATTCTGTTTGAACATTGTGTGGCTATTTTTTATATTGACAAATGAGCCGCATGAGTGTGAGTGACAGTTTTGAGTGACAGCGGGACTGTTTTATTTTAAACGGATGATTCAAATATTGAACTTGTGTTTATTTAAGTATGAAAGCAAGGCTGTGCTCCAAAAGAAGCTATTATCATTTCAATAGAATATCAGCATATCATTAGTGTTTGATAAGTCTACTGATGATTAATCTATTCTTATAAGGGCTGTCAATCGATTAAAATATTTAATCATGATTAATCGCATTAGCGTGCTTGGTTTTACTTTGTTTTTGTACAGTTGTCAGTAAATGAGCTGTTTGAGAGTAGAAATCTCCTTGAAGGGACTTGATACAAAATCAGTAATTGAGATGTGATGAGAGCATCTATCTACATTCCCGAACTGAAGTGTTGCTGCTGGTAGGGGGAAAAAAAAAACAAGAAAAAAAAGCTAACAGCTACAATGGTGGCAGCGTTTCTATCAGGCCGTCACCCTCCCCACACCCACACACACACACATACACACACACACACACTTCTAACCATGGATGTGTGGATAGATGACAGACACTGGCCCCTTTTTCCTCATGCAGGTCCACGGAGACCTGGCTTCCCTGTTCAGCCCGAGCTCAGTTCCGCTTAGCTCTGTTGGCTCAGTGCTCTGTGGATGCTCGGGCTGTGAGCGAGCATTGCCTGAGAGCGTGACTGGCATGCTAGCTACTAGCGGCCCTGGCTACATAAAGCCATATTGATGTGCTTCCAAGATGCTGCCACAGCTATAGCAGATGACGCTAACGCTGCCAAGGCAGTAGGTGGGGACAGATGCTACCTGTCCTCGCCTGCTCCCTCCAGCCAGATTGTTCCTCAGTAACAAAGCAATAAACTTAATAGATCAGCGTATCAATTTTAACCCGCAACGTTCATGCTGCAATTAAGGAGAATGATTTACTGTTTCCAAAAAAATAAAAAATAAAAGCACCTCAGTTGGGGAAGCTTGGTTTTTCACAGAGGCCTTGCTGAAACCATGCCCTGGCTCTTGTCTGTGTGGTTTTCCTGCACGTGCTGTTTCTCACGCTCGACTTTGACTTTTTTTTTTGTGACCCTACCACAGCTCTTACATGTCAGATGAGTTGGGAACTCTTCATTGTCCTTATGCACAAGTAAATGTGGATGTTTTTCTGTGCCTTATTATAGACTGGCATTCTGTTCAGGGTGTTTCCCTGCATTTCAACCCCTCCCCACCCCACATGCATGCTGCTGGCAAAGACCCCAGCCCCTCATAACACCAAACTAGTTATGGAGTCAAATCAAGTCAATTTTGTTTATTTAACTCCTAATACATACTAAAAAAATGCCTTAAAGAGTTTTGAATGATAACCGCTGCATAGAGGATTTTTGTTGTTCTGTCTCCATCTTATACTTGTGCCTGTCAGTTATTGAACATGTTTTTTTTTTTAATGTCTGAGACAAGTGACAGGTTTATTTTCTGCTTCTAGATGTCTTGTCACTTGCTGGAGGTTTAACTGTTAAAAATTGCACTTGCATAGGTCTTGGGACTCCTCCTCCTTCACATATTCATAGAGAAAGAAAAGCAGAAAGCAAAAGTATAGAGTAGACACATTTCACCCCTTTGATTCACGTGGCCTCATAGCTTCACTTTGTCCAATTAGGAAAAGTTACTCTTGTTCTGTATCCTAAGAACATTTTCGCTGAGACCCAGAGGTCTTGCAGTGTCACCTGCTGTTCGCTAGTTATTATCAATCTGCTTCCTTCTCTCTGCCGTAGCCCCCCTCAAGTAGCACTGTGATGATCCTTTTATTTTTTATTTCCCCCCCTTCGGCTCTCGTCGCATCCCATCTCCACCCTTCGTACTCGTCGAGCAAAACTCCTCTGTAGTAGGAACTTTTAGAAAAGGTTGAACGTTGACATTCTGCAAAATGTCAGAATTGCTCCTTGACCCGAGTGCTGGCCGGTTCTGCCGTCTGATTGGATCCCGACTGTGCGCGGAGTTCACGGCTCACACTCAGACGGGGGAGGCCATTGGAGTACTAACAGATGCCATGGCAACAAGGAGGGTGTTGATTGGTCATTAGAGAGGCCACACTCCTCCAGTCGCACTCCTGAGAGGACCCCAGGGTCTCACACTTTGTTTATCGCACAACCCTTCTGCCTTTCTCTCTTTTGTCTCGCCCATATGACTTTGCTAAATTGGCTCTTTTACACAGAATCAGATATCTACCGAGTCTTTGTTGTCTTTTTTTTCTTCTTCTCGGTTTCCTCTGAAACAAATTGAGGAAGTATCTTAACTTCCCTAGTATGGTACTACTGTATTGACCAAAGTGTGATTTCTGAGAAACCCTCTTTAATTCTGTTTTTTGCAAAGTGTTATAGTGTCAGACTCAGGTATGACTCACAAATCAAGTTACATCACTAACCTCTTTTTGTGTTTGCATTCAGGGTGTGGGTCAGTGGATTTGTGTGTGTGTGTGTAATCTGCATTAGTAGTGCATAGTTATTTGTAAAACTCCTGTGTGGAGGTCAGAACTATAGGTGTTTCATAGCCGTACATCGCAGGATTATTTTACCTGCTTGGATCAGTGTGAATCCAGTTGCTCCTGTAAGCTATAGCAAAAAACTTACTTATGTTTTGTTTTTTTCCCCTTTTTTTCTTTGTTTTGGTTGTCCAGACGGCAAAGTTGGCCGTCGATGCTCCCTCCTCAGTGCTCTCCAGCCTTGATCTTTTTGTTCATGTCTGGAGTCATTTGTAGCTCCCTGCTCGCAGTCACTCATCCATTCAGTAAGTGTGTAGTGGCCTGCTGCTTACTGGGTCTGGTTCCAGCTCTTTTCTTATTGAAAAGAGAAGAAGGAAGCAAGTGGTGTCCTCACATTGCACCCTGGCCTGTTTTGTTTCAGATTATACGCAGAGGTTCACACTGACTATGACTATATATACTTTTAACACTGTATGAATTCGCTTTTTTGACAGTGTTGACATGTGAATTGTTTCCTGTGCATGGACACCAATGAGCTTCCAAGCCAGTAGAATAAACTTTTTATTTTTTATTTTTTTTATTTTCTGCATATGTGCTTTTGTTAGTAACAATAACCTATAAATAATAATTTAATCCTCCATTTTAAAGGGGAACTATAAGTACGGTCACTTTTCCGCTGTTTTGCTAACCCTCCTCACGGCCATGTGCATTTGCTTACAACAAAGCTGGTGAGAAATCAATCAACAGAGCGGTATAGCGTTATACATCATATACGATGTTACGACGTGTTTGTAGTATTACCTGTCATAAACAAGAGGTTACGGGCGTGTTTGTGTAACAATGCGCAGAGACGAGAGCTGGGACACCGGGGCGGCAGCACTAATCTTGCAAAGTTGTTTATCAGCCAATGCAGAGAGCCTCCACTGTCCCTCGTTACAAGTAACATGTAATTTATTTAAGCATCACAATTACTCTGAAGCTGTTTAATTAAGGTAAAAAATATTGCTTAGTTACACTGAAAATCCTGCATAGTTCCTCTTTAAAAGCAGGGGAATTGCTTGCAAAATGAACACAATTGCCTACCTGGTTTTGCTGGCCTGCAGCAGTTTGAAGTCAAGAGTAACAGAAACAACATTCGCTGTTGTTGCTGCTGTTCCCTGTTAAGTCGTTCTGTCCAGGAACATCTGCCTGTTTCACACATGCTACATGCTTTTACTCACATCGCGCATCTCCTGCCTCTACCTGTTTTTTCATATCAGGTTTTTTTTCTTTGTGATCACACGTTGTTTGCACAGTCACAAACAAGGCGCCATCCTTCTCACCCTCTTTTCTGGTTATCACTCGTTTTGACAGGGACAGACCGGGCCCTACAGGGGGGAAGAGGTCATTGGGACTCTTCTTCAGGTGGTGCGTGTAGTAACCCTCGCTGCTTTCATGTTTTTGGCCAACATGTAGCACACACGCATCCAGACAACAACTAAAAGTGGACTTTTTCTGTTGTTTCTAGAGTACAGAGAGTTATTATGGGGCCAATCCACGAGGAACTGGGGCAAAATGAGGTGGAGCTGGGCAGGGAGGAAGGGGAGGAGGATGAAGGGGGTGGTGGTGGTGGTGGTGGATATGCTGATGGCAGTAGTCTATAAACTGAGAGGTGAGATACTGTGGGGGTTGCTGGCTGAGCCTTTCCCACTCACTGACGCAGTGCTGAAACTCCAGGGGCAAACAGTTTTTTTTGTGCAAGTGTGTGATAACAGGTACACGTTTAAGCGTATAGTGCGCATTGTGTATGTGCATGCGTGGATGTGTGTGTGTGTGTGTGTGTGTGTGTGTGTGTGTGTGTGTGGCTGCGCATGAGAACGAAGATGCTGCGAGAGCTGTAGGAGGCTCATCTGAATTCACTAATGCTGCCAGACTGGGAGAACATGGAAAGACTTCTAGGCACACTGACGCTCACAGGCTATTTTTAGACTTACCCTTTCCACGGCGAATAAATGGGGGGAAAAGTAGGGACCCGATCAATAATTTAAAATGAGACGATTTTGATGAATGCCGAAGAATTTCATCACATCACCCTCGCTCGGAGCTTCACAGCATTGTTGTCGGAGGCTTGTTGTTTTTTTTTTTGTTTGTTTGTGTGCGTGTGCTATGCATCTTCGTCTGATGGCAGATGAATTTATTCCCTTGTGACCGCTCTTAAGTAGAGAGCTGTGGGAATTTGAAATGTTTAAAAATAAACACGCGAAGCAAAGGGCTAAGTTAATGTCCAGCTGAATTTAGCTTCCGTCTCTGTCATCTTGAAGCGGAGCTCTTCTTCACATGTTATCATGTCAGCAGATAGATGACAACTGATGGCCAGGAGTGTACTAGTCTAGTATATGTTCAGCACAGCAGATGGCATGAACATATACTACAACAAGCAAACGCACGCAGTTGCACGCCCACAAACACACGCAACCAATTATTCTGAGTCAAAGAACAATGATTGGCTGGTTCTTATGCATGTAATACCAATGTGGCCTAGTTTAGCCCACAAATGAATGGGATTAGTGCAGCTTCTGCTTTAATGTAGATTTAGTGATGTTAATCTGTTCCTAGTCTTGCAAATTGGATTTTATAAAAAAAAGAAAAAGAAAATCTGGGCTCAAAAATATGTTGACTTTCATGACATGTCATTTTTCTCAGCAGATTTTACGATGACAGGATTTTAACAGGATTTGGGGTTGACTCACTTCTCATGACTACAGTAAACCAGCCCATTCCTCATGTCGTGTGAGCGGGAATGATGGCCAGTATAACAAGATCATGAAGCTTTTCATCCACAATCCCAACCATATTAAACCAGACGCCACTTTTCTCTGAGGCTTTTCCTCCAAGACTCTTTGTTTAGTAAGGTTTAGTACAAAAAAACAACAAAGAAATGCACATGTTGTTTGTATTAAATAGCGTGTATTTGTTTGCAAGTGACTGTGAAATGCCCTGCTAGTCCCAGGTTGTATCTGGAGTCACGTGACTGCTGCCACATAGACTGATGTGAAGTGGTCTTAAAAGACGAATGATGTAAAGGACAGAAATGTGTTTTCTCCAGCAATTAAGGGAATCAACCTACTTATTGACATGATATGAGTACTGGTATCCTGACATGTAGACTGTTGTCCTTTAGACCTTAATTCTGTGGCCAAGGCCAGACCCAAGTGGAGCAGAGCTAGTGGTGCAGGCCCACTGTCTGCGCTGTCATTTCAGCTTCTAGTCTCTCTATTTACATGTCAACAGCCGTGTCCTCGGGCTACGTCTCTCCACTCAAGGCCGCTCCCATGTTGCCCTAACACCACTAACAATTATTGTGAAGACGATGGCGTTTACATGCGTGCACACCCCTACCGGCCCTTAATTTGGGTTCTGGCCTATTTTTTCAAGACAGAAAATATAGGTCAATCTTGATGCCTTTGTGAATGTCTGAGATCATTTATCACCGCGGATCATATTCTTCATCTTCAGCCTTTGTTTTTAGATAGACACATACACACACCCACACACACCCACACACACACACACACACACACACACACACACACACACACACACACACCAATGCTTCCCCTCACCTTATTGTCATATATCCTACACATCTTCCTGCCCATGTCTGTTGTTAAGTAGGTCTTAAAATTGGAGTTCTCCTTAATTAATTGTCTGCATGGGGACTGGTTAAGTGGATGAGACTAATTGTGTTTAGTTGTGGTCACTCTTAATAGGTTGACATGTGTTATCCAGCTGAGCCTTGGGACCCCGTTCCTGACCCGGGCTGGGCTGCTCTGGTGCTGATTATCTTTGGTATGAAAGGAAATTACTTTTTTTATGTATTTATTTATTTTTTAAATTTGAGTAACTTTCAACAAACTGAACATAGAGCAGTGAACACAAATATGAGGGTTTGTAGTTTGTTTTTATTCAATTGGAAAAATGTTTTGTGCATTTATTTACACGATTGTGGGTTCGTCTTTTTTTTGTTTGTTTTGTTTTTTTACACTCAATGATTAATCTGTAATCATGATGTTGAAATGATAATGTTAGTTGCCACTATAATGAGGTCTTTTCTAATTTAACGGTTTAGCAGTCATCTCTATGGACCCGGCGCTGTAAACCTGGGTCCTGTGTGAATGTGGATGACAAGGAATTAGAGCCGTGACAACAGCCTGAAATTAATGGGTCCAAAGCAGGTAGAATGACTGTTAGTGTTTATTAACCCACATCAAACACTGGGGTTTATGTATGTGTATGTGTGTGTGTGTGAAAGTGGGCGTAGTTGTGCTGTCATATCTGGCTGCCTGACGAATCACTTGTTGCCTGTGAATGCCCATCTCTTCCATTTCCTGTGAGAGTTAGAGAAGATGCTTTATGAAGCATGACAAAGCATTGTGACGAGTAGGGGAGCAAATATCATTCATTTTCTGTTATTCACGGTTGTCTGTGGTGATAATAAAGTTGTAAGTTGCTGGCTTGGACTCAGGAATATATGCATGGGGGAAAAAATGTAAAAAAAAATGGGTTACCTTAAATCATTAAAGGTCCACTGTGTAATATGAGGGTAAAACCGTGATATCTAGCGTTCAGATTCTACTTTGCAGCGTTCACTCACTCGCTCGCACTCACCCCTCCCGTCGGCAAAGTGACGGTGGCCTCTGAGGACAAAAAAACGTGTTGAGCATGGAGCGATGAGGTGAAGATCTAAAAAATGTTATGATATGTCTGCTGTTTCCTACTCCTTATTCTTTCCTTCTGCCTTCTTCTTTGTTGGTTCATGCACGCATGCAAAACTTGCGAAACGCGCTCTCTGGCTGGCTGGATTTTCCGTACAAACATGGCGGTGCAAGATGCCAACACTCTCTAAAGCAAGACTCTTGCTATATGTACGTATATATAAAAGAATAGTTGTAAGGCCACTAATACCAAACTAACTTTATTTTATAGCGATTATACACTTATACTAATATCTTCATGGGTAGTATATTCAGATTTTGCCAGTAAACCTTTCCAATTATTACACACTGACCCTTTAAAAAAAAATAGAGCACCCAATGCCCTAAAAGTTGACTAAAAGGAGTCTGTAAAACATTTTCTCCTTCTTTTTCTACTGAAATCAATTGAATATTGGGGAATTTGTGTCCACATGTCAGTGCATGTGTGAGTTTCCGTGGTTGTATACCGTTTGCCCAGTGTTTTTCTGTCAGTATTTCCACCATCAGGCCTGCAGAGCGCTGCCTGTGAGACCCCTGTGAATGTGCTCGGGATTAGGCTCTATTGTGCTCTTCTAACAGATACAGATGTATTGTCATCCCCGTGGAAAGATTGGCTGACTCACTGACTATCTGCCTGCCTGACTGAGAGCTGTCTGTCTGTCAAGCCTTTGCATGTGAACTTCAAATCACAGCTCTGCAGCACCGAGCATGTAGCCGCCAAAGGCAAGGCTTTACACTGTCATCAGCACCACACGGCTGCCTCTGGGTGCTGTGCCATATGACATTAACTGAGATCGATCCTCTCCACACCTCAAGGAGCTGCTGCGTTGCACACAGTGTTTTTCTGTGATGCTGCAACCACCACCTCAAAGACTAGAAAAGGAACTCTCCCCTAAGCGTCGTGTGTAACTGACTGACAATGACCTCATCTCCAGCTTTCTTAAACTTTCAGAGTCGTGTGTGTCTACCCCGCCCCCCCCCCCTAAAAAAAAAAACTACATTTTTGTCAGACTCATCAGGCTTTAAGGTGCTGTTTCTGTCACACAAGGCCTCACCAAAAAAAATCAGGGCTTCCTTTTTTTTGACAGCAGAGCTTCAATAACAGTGTGCAACCATAACAAATAGTCTTTCCTCAGGCACAGAAACAGCCTCAAACGCTTCCACTTGGTTCAGCGTAAAAATGAAAGCCCCGACCTATACTCAGGAGGTGAATTATTATACTCTTGCTACAGGTTTTATTCACATCTTTTTAAAAAAAATGCATATCAGCTCAATAAAACAGAGATATTCATTTGCTGTGGCTTTATACATCTTGTTGTTTCTGACGGAGGCAGATGTTTGGACCATATGGAGACATATGTATGATTACATGAAGTGTTGGAATCACCATCCCCTGTGCTGCTGTGTGCGTCTTCCCCTCTCCACGCACTTCTCCATGTTTGGGAATAAACATCAAGATCATATTTGGGACTCTGGCTTTTTAAATAATTGTATATATCTTGGATTTTAGGGCAGGTTACCGCCTGAATATACAAACCGAACATGGTGCAGAAGAGAAAGTTGGAGAGCAGTCTGTCTCGGGAGACCCTGGTTTGTTTTTTCTTATCTTAGGAGGCAAACACCTCCCTCAATAACAAACATGCTGTCTTGTGTGTTGTGCTGAAGATGCAGTCATGCGGAGCTGGTGTTTGACATAATGTTGGACCAGTATGGAATCTGACTGGGAATATCAACGCTGATATGTGGTGATACACAGAGGCTGTCACAAAGGTTGCATCCATATGCTGTGCCACTCACTCGTGAAGCTGTGAAATTGGGTTGCATCCCAACTAGCCTGGAGACAGTATCGCTTTCACTCCTCTCTTTCTGTCTCTCTCTCTCTCTCTCTCCACCCCCCCACCCCCCTCTGCCTCTCTCTCTCTCTCCCAGCTCATCCCGCCGAAGCATTTCTCTCATAAAGCTGGGAAGACGGAACAACTAATGTGGCATTAATAGGGTCACATCATCATCATGCAGCTCTTTCTTTCTTCTCCTTCCAGTGAGGCTGAGGCTGTTGTTTATCTTCTTCAGATGTAGCTGTAGAAATGGCTTAGAAATCCCCGAGGCCAGCATCTCTCACATGTGAAGCCTGCCAGTTGATTTTCTTTTTTATTATTATTTTTGGCTGGTAAAGCAGACTCTCTACCTTAGAGGTTGTTTTCTTTTTGTTTACTCAAATTTCCAAGCACTGGAATTAAATTTTATCACAAATCTGGCCCTATTTACCGAGCTAATCTAGATCAGCGTTGTGATGTATTTGTTAGTGTCGCTTATAAGAAGTGTGAAGCTTTTTGCATTAGAACGTGGTTTTTCAATTAAGCTCTGGTCAACAATTTACTATTAAACACAAATCCGTTCTAATTGAAGAACCATTGAAGTGGTTAATGACGTCCATCAGGCTTTTACTACCACTGCCAGTCCCCAGGACTCATTTGTAACAACATAGTGTGACCAATCAGAATTAGTAAACTTAAGGACCATATCATCGTTTAAGAAGTTTCTCTTTTCTCAAAACCTCTGCTCACTAAATCAGCATGAAATGTAATGCCATTTGCAGTGTGCAATCTGAGACTTGATAGGCAAAAGAGGAGAGGGGGGAAAAAAAAGTTTTAAATGTCTGTGAGTGTGTTTTTCTTTCTGCTGGCCTTTGAAAGACGCCAGTTAATCTGCTTACTCCCTCAATTGTGAGCGAAGGGGTTGGGCCTCCTCCCGGCCAGAATAAGGCTACTGATCCAGAAGTAAAACGATGACCACCGCAGTTATTCCTTCCTTTAGGTTGTACAGCCCCCCTCCTCACCCCTCGCAGTCTTCTTTAGCCACCCCTCCTCCTCCTCCTCCACCACCGTACCCTCCCTCAGAGGGAAGAAAGCTCCTTGTTCTGACAATAGACATTTTTTGCCATATGTTGGCTTGACATCTTCATCAGGTTCACAGCAGGTTACCTTAGTTAACTTTCACTCCACTGCCTGATGGGATTTTCTCCCTCTGTTTCTCCAATCGGCCCGGGCTCAAAGTCTAGACGGCCTCCGAGGCAGGGTCCTTCCAGCCCTGTGTCCACAATGGCCGTATTGTGGATGTTTAGTAGCGGTAGCTTCCTCTCCCCGTTACAGGCGAACAGGCTAGTGCTAAAACAATGCTTTTGTCCGGGGGCATACGAGGGGGGCCTAATCCACTACATACTGTGAAATAAATCTCTCTCAGAGATGAGAGAGCGAGCAGGAGAAGCGGAGTGAATGAAATCATTGCCAAGGAGGTTAGAGTGCAGCAGTTTAACCCCTGGCCAAGAAAGAGGGAGGAGAGGAGGCAAAGGGAGCGAGAGAAAGGAGGAACAAGGAGAGGCAGGCGCTACATCCCTTCATCTCCGGAGCACGGATGGAGGAGAGGGGCTGCCGGTGGCTTTCACAGCCTCTCTTCTCACCAGAGGAGCTGCTGTTCACCATATGGGATTTGGCCTCTCTTAACAAACAGGCCCCCTATTCACTCGCAACACACATTCAGTCGTTCATGGAATAAGGTGAAAAAAGTGCATTTTTTATGCCTTCAGAACATTGGATGGCCATGAGGGCTCTAAGTCTGTGTTTGATTCACATAGTATAGAGAATTATAAACTAGAGGCTTTCATCTAAATGTGTATTCACACTGGATTTAGGGTTAGGTCTTTTTGTGTTTTTACTGAAGTTTCTCTCAGTTTTAAAGCCAAAACCATGCATTCAGGCCACTGTTATCGAGCTGCTGAGGTGATCCTATAGAAACCTGTGGGGGTATAGGCTTTTCCCAGCAGTTTTGCAAAGGCTATTTTCTTTACAAAGCTGTACGTCATTCAAAATAAGGAAGTCGAGTCTTACTTGTTTTTAGGTGAGTGACAAAATGGCTCGAAGTTGAATAACTTTGCCGAGCAGCGATGGGCAGTGTTTAGTTTTTGATATACACCAGCGCCATGTGCCAACTTTTTCTTCCAGCCAGCAGCATTAGGGCAGCATTAGGAATGACATCCTCTGCCAACAGCTTCGTTTTAGCCCTACTCGGAAATCCCAAGAAGCATAGATTTATGCCAAGATGAAGATGCCAGCGTTTTTCATTTTTAGCCTACTTGGAAGCGCGAGCGGACGAGATTTATGCAGAAAGAATTGGAAGAAGTGAGAGTTGAAGGCCGTGTAGGCTTATTTCTTGTTATTCCCCTCATGTTTTCGGCACACGTATAAAGTCTGGATAATTTATTCTGTTTAATCCCATCGTGTTTAATGAGCCACCTGAGTAGGTAGGAAGGAAGCGGTTTCAGTTGGGAGGGAAGAGGTTCTACCTCCCACTCGTAGGCATCCATCCATGTCTTCCCTCACCTCATCCTTCCTCCACCCACTCCTTCCCTGTTGCCTTGCTCCCAGCTCCCAGCACCCTTCACCTATTAACCCTCCTTTCTCCTCGCTCATTCTCCTCCTCTGACTTTTAAAGACAGGTGTCTTAGGAATAGCAAAAACATTGATTTTTGACCAGCTCAACCTACCAACCACATCCCCCCTCCCTCCTTCCCTCCCTCCCTCCCTCCCTCCCTCCCTCTCCAGTATCTGTGTCACGGCTCAGGGCTGCTTTCATGTTGCCCCCATCCTTACCGTTGGAGGTCACCCACGCTTGAAGCCCTTAGGGATGAATGGACATGCTACCGTACAGTAAATATTCACTCCTGAGCTTGCTGCCTATCTGTAAACACGCATGTTAGTTGTACGGCGCACATCTCCGCACGGGCGCGACTGGCACTTTTGCAAAAACCCGAGACCAGCGGTCGCTCTCTCTCCGAGCTCGTCGTCACATTCATTCACCCAACCTCCCATTTTCCTGGGGTGTGAATGGAGGAATCTAACTCTGGATATAGGTGATTTCAATTCAATTCTCACCCACAGGATCTCTTTACGCTCCAGCGGGGTGAAATATGCTATAGGTTGTTTTCCCCTTGTCACTCCAGCTGCCACCGTTGTCGCACGAAATGAACTGTTTTCATGTGGTTTGCGACAGCTCTTTATAGATTTTGTCAACTGTAGGGAATACAATAAACAGTGTTTTGAATACCTTGCTTTTTTTTTTTGAGTTTGATGGAGATTTGTGAGGGAGAGGCCGATATCCAATCCAACAAATTGGTGTATTATGGATAGCACATGCCTGGTCAGTATGACAGGTGTGTGGACAAACAGGTAGCAGATGTGTGAAAGAGCAAGAAGTGGTTTGGTTTTTAAAGAAATGACAGAAATACTGCAGTTAATACATGTAGGAACTTGTCATTTAGCCTATTGAAGTATCCTTGAGCAAGGTATTGCATTGTAGGGTTAGGGTTTTGTGCATATTGCCATTGCAGGGGTCCTCCAGATCCCCCCTGTGCGTCCAACTCGATCATGTGTTATTGCAACTGGCAGTTCCCGTTGTCTGTTGCATGCAGCAAATGTTTTATGACCTTGCAAGCAAGCCAAAACATTTCTACAGTGCACTTGTAAAATCCACAGCCCCAAAAAGTCCAGATCCTCAGAGGCCGCAGACAGAAATGTATCGACCAGAATCCTTGCCTTCGCGAGTCGAGTGTTGAAAAATTGTGATGACATTTAAACCGAGAAAATTACGAGCAAGTCATTTGCACTTCAGATGTATTTTATGCGCTCAAAATAAAAATGGTTTTTGCATATTTCACAGTTGATGTCGTTGGTGTTGCAGAACAGTATTGTTTTTTTGGTCAGTGTCACAGGGCTTTGTGTGTATGTGTGTGTGTGTGTGTGTGTGTGTGTGTGTGTGTGTGTGTGTGTGTGTGTGTGTGTGTGTGTGTGTGTGTGTGTGTGTGTGTGTGAGAAAAAAAGGGGAGGGTGGATTAACCAGTGCGGGATCTGTCATAGTGACATTTGTGTCCCCTGGCGGAGCAGCAGGGGTCCTCTTCACCTCTGTAACCTTCAACTTTCAGCCTTAACCCCCTTCAGGCTCCCTCTCGCGTCCACCACACGCCCAGCACGTCTGCGGGGAGGGGAGGGGCGTCGGAGCACAAGAGAGTGAGAAATGAATGAAGAAAATAAAGGGGGTGATGAGGAGGGGCCGTGGCTACAAGTGAAGAGGACAGAGAGGTTGGGATAAAGGGGAAGAAACAACGTTGTGGAAGATATTTAAAATAAAATAAAAAATGAGGCAAGTGTGGGAAACAGAGAGGAGCAGATAAAAGAAAAGGCAGTTGAAAAGGTAGAGCAGAACAGAAAGAGCTGTACATTGTGTTTTACAGTTTCACTATGACAGACAAACTGTAATGTAGGGCATTAAGCCACTCAAGTGTTTTATAGTAGTGTACTCTAATCAAACCTATAGCGTACTAAAATATATTATATTGTTAAATACTATACATGTTCTGTTTTGTTTTAAATGCAGTCTGTTTGTTGGCAGCTGTTTGAGTCCCAGCTGACGTCGGAGTTGCTAGTCCGGATCTAAAGTTTTTCTTCTTTTCCACCCAGAACCATCCCGCCCTTTCATACCGACGCACACCTGGCCAGTGACCGCATAAAAGTGGGCAGAGCTGCCAAAAAGTCCCAAACACCAAGCATGCTTCCTCCATTCAACCACATTGTACCAGCCTGAGAAAAAAAAAACATGGGTTCCTTTTTTTAAGGGTGATATATTAGCGATAGCTTTATGGGAGATATGAACATGTCGCAAGAGCGGCTCTCAGGCAATAACAGTCTGGCAAACCGTCAGACGAATGACATGGCAGTTTTATACACTTTGGTATATTTTTCATCCGTGCTTGCCAACTCCTCCTTTTGAAGAACAATACTCATCTTCGCACTTCAGAAAATAATGAATAAAGTCTGTTCATTTGTGTTTAAGTTTGCACTGTGTTTTGAAGCAGAATATGCAAACAAAAATGACCAGTCTAGGAGTGCAACTAATGATTATGGTTCTTTTTTCACTAATCAATAAGTGTATGGTCTACAAAATGGGAAAGGGAATAAAACGTACATAGTTTCCCTAAAAAACGACAACATTATGTAGTAATAGCTCCTAGATTAGCAGACTAAACCCCCAAAGTACATTCCATTTACAGAAACATCTTTGAACCTAGTTGTAGTCACATATCAGAAGTGGGTAATTTCATGTTGATCAAATCAGTTACTCTATACTCGGCTAATCTCTCAGCACTAACGCTGCTTATACTGGAGAAGACAACAGACAACAGACAACAACAACAATCCCATGTCACCATAATAAATGTTCAGTTAAGGTTGTGTCTCTCTAACAAATATCCAGGCTTGTATAAATGTAGGAGTAATTAAGCAAATAAACCAGAGTATGTGCTGGTATGACTTTCCTTAAACGTGCATGATTTGGTGTATAATATAAGCTATCATATCTACACTGAGAATATAGATTTGCATATTTACAGCGCATACGGCCTAGACACGCTCTCTCTTGTCTTTCACTGTGCTCTGCTCTGTGTGTGTGTGTGTAAGTGAGTATATATATGTGTGTGTGTGTGTGCGTGCACAGACTCGCAGCAGCCACCCTTGCCCCCACCCATCTCATTAATATGTATGTGTTCTGAGGCAGCTAGCGAAGACGGTGTGTTTCTCACCAGCTGATTAATGCTGTCTGTCAATTACCTCTAGATCCAACCGTGCTGTGGAGCTTCCCCCAGGACCACACAGACCAGGTTGGAACACACTGCTTTTTCATACTTCCCTCACTCCCTTCCTCTCTCTCTCTCTCTCTTTCTCTCTTTTTCCTCTCTCTCGTTCACTGTTACAGACAACCTCCACCTTCTCCTCCTCCTCTCCCCGTATCCCTTCCTTTTCCTAATGCCCTTACTCACCCTGCCATCCTGTGGTAACCTCCCCCAACACCTATCACCACCACCACCACCACCACCACCACCGCTCTCCTCCTCATATCTGTGCTTCCTCTCCTCTCTCTCTCTCTCCTCCTCCTCTCTGTCTCATTGTACGTCTGTTGCTGGTAATGAAAAGCAGTGAGCAGGTCTTCAATAACCGACGAATCAGTAATTATCATGCAACCGTGACAGGAATGCACACCTCTGTTTTCCTCTCTCTCTCTCTCTTGCTCTCTCTCTGTTTGTATCTCTTGCTTTCTCTCTCATTGTCCTACCCTGCCTGCCTCCTTTTGTTTCACATTTATAGCATTATGGGGTTCATTTTCAGTCTGAAAGCAAAACCTGCAGCTGTTTTGCAGCTTCTTTTTTGGCACATAACATTCTGCTCATTGCCGATGAATACCTTAATATCTCCCATTTGTCTGTACATGTAGGTCTGAAGAATCAGATAAGGACATTTTTCGGATGATTTCTTGTATATTACATTTCCATTGATTAGAATAACACTGAACTCACCAAAGAAATAACTGAGATATGGAAACACAGAAATGGTGCTGTCTTGAAATCTGAAAAGGCGAGAAACACAAGCAGTCAGATCATCTCAGGTTGGAAACAAGCAAACATTTTTACCACAGCTCAGATTATCTAAACCATTTTATATGAAGGTAAAAGTGAAACTATAAGTCTGCCCACAGTAGTCGTTCACAACCATAATCGGTACAGTGGGACAAAGTTTAACCAGAAAGCCCGTAACGTTTGTAACCTGTAATGAGTGTTTTACAACACAAAGTTTGGGTAATATTTTACTTCTACTTCTTTCTTACTTTCCCCGTCAATGTTTTTTTCAGCAATCAGTGACATTCATTCAGTCGCGCTCGGCTGCCAACTGAGTTTTTAAGTGCCAACGCAGTCCCTGGCCTCATGTTACCTTATCTAAAAATCATTCCAGTGAGTTCAGTGTGAAAGGAGAGCTCTGGTATCAGATTGGTCCTCTACCAGCTGATGCCTTGAGTTGAAGAAATCATAATTGGTGTAAGGCGATTAAATCTGGAGGGTTTCTCAACCAGTTTCTCGTTTGAATTCCTCAAAGTCTCTGCAGTTATCTTGAGGTTATCTCTACTGATAGAAACAATGGCTGCCAAAACTACTGTGGCCATAAACCTGAATTATCCACTTAGCCAGTCATAAATCTTATCAACTGTGTCATGAAGTGGTATATTTTAAAAGGTTGGCTCTTTATCCTGTAGATAAATCCACAGTCTCAGCAGGAGGTCTTTGTTTTTTTTGTTTTGTTTTTTATCTCTTCATCTTCAGAGCTCAACAGTCTATAGGTCCAACTTGGTCAGAAACAACCACACAGCCTGTAATGATACGAGTATTCATTTCAGTGTTGTGCATGTCACTCTAAGTAGATTAGACTGAATCATTTTCCTGTTAGCTACTCCACCCTGTCAGGACACTATGAATCTTGCTGTACGTTGCTGCATGTGTGTGTGTGTGTGTGAGAGAGAGAAAGAGAGGGAGGGAGGAAGAGAGAGAGATTTTTGCACTGACAGTTAGATATGACAGGAAAAAACAAGACATGCAGCGTATTGTTTCTGTGCCAAGAGCAGCCACAGGACAAAACAGGACTTGGAGCAAATCACTGGACAGATGACTGTAGCAGCCCACCAGTGAAAGAAGGGAGGAAAATGAACAAGCTGAAAGAAAAAAAAAGAAATAAGAGAACGACAACAATATTTTTGTAGGCTAACTATTTCTTAACACAGCAACCAAGCCAGTGAGTTTAAACAGCTCTCCTGCCTCTCTGATCCACTTTGAGGAATAAACGGGCTTGTAAAAAGATGCTTCAGGCGATGTCTGCCTGCCCCACAAGTACCAGAGCATGCTATCAGAGTAAGCGGTGGAGGGAGTGAGGGAACGAGAGTGTGAGCAACAAATTACAGACTTGCAGAGGTAGGCAATGCAAACAGTGGTGAAGGAAGAGGAGTGAAAAGAGCAACCGAATCCAAGGGAAATGGAATTAAAAAAAAGAAAGATATATATATTTTGTCAAAAAAAAAAAGGCCGGTGTAAACATGGTGTATGTGCAGCCATGGGCCAGGCCTCATCCTTCCTCTGCAGCGTGTCTCCTCTTCTTAGCCCCCCGCAACCTCACTTTTCTTTCATTCTGTTGTCGACCAGATCGTTTGTGTGCATAAGATGGCCCTTAAGATGGCTAGTTAGCGTGCTGTGTACAGAGGGATTGGCCCTTTCCCCCGTATACATAAAGGCTGTATTCACGGGCCTCATTACCAGGATTAGGCCTCCTTTCCTCCTTTGTGGGGCTGTAGGCTGGAGTCCTCTGTAGCCACAGTCTCTGTCTCTTTCTGTGGCTTGAGCTTGGCCAGCATATGGCAGCAGCAGCCAACAGTCTCCGCAGAGGGGCTCAGGGCTCAGAGCTCAGAGCAAGGCCTCCTTTTGTTTAGGCCGTTATTGTTGCTCAGCGTAATGACATTTGTAGGCCGTAGGATCAGGGTGGAGGGGTTAGTCTACCCCAGGGGAGAAAGGGGGAGAGAGAAGGAGACAGAAAGAGAGAGAGAGAGAGAGAGAGAGAGAGAGAGGGAGTGGGATGGAAGGAGGGGGGAGAGGCGAAGACATGAAGACAGACAGGAGTGTGGATTATGGAAATATGAATTGATTTTTTTTCTGTTCTGTGGTAGAATAGAAAGCTCAAAGGAGAACAGACTGCAGGCTGGCTGGCACGCCGGGGTGGTGCTGGGGAAATATGAAGTGAGAGGCGCTTGCTCCCTCTTTTCTCTCTCTCTCTCTCTCTCTCTTGCTCCTCTCTCTTTTTCTGTTTCCCCTCCTGCTCCCCATATTCCTCCCTCAGCCCCAGAGACTCTAGATGCCCTGGTCATCTGCAGATGCCACTTGGATAGAGAGGGAGAGATGGAGGAGAGGGAGGGGAAGAGAGAGGTGGCTAAAGCATATATTTGAATCGCAAGAAGGTTTTTTTTCCCCTTTTTTTTTTTTTTTTTTTTTTTGCAAATGGAGCAGACAGATGGAAATGTGTCCGTTTCCTCTCAGATCTCATCCCAAAGTTGTGGAAAAACACAGTAGACACACACACACACACACACACACACACACACGCACACGCACACAGAAAATGATTCTGCCAGTTAATTCTAGCTAACCACAGTGTGGTGTGTATAGGGCCCACTTCTCTGTAGAGAACAGAGGATAATATGATAAACACTCAGCAAGTTCCACAAACATGAAACCATTTCAAACTTATAGAGACTGTGAGCAACTCTGCAGTATTTAAAAATGTTAAGTTAGTCCACTTCGCTCTAGGAAGCTGCTGCACCTCTCGGTCCAACACACACAAAAAAAGTTTATCGCCTCCAGCAATAAAAACATTATTTCTTTATGTTTTTATTTTCATATACTTTGGTTTTGTAGTTAGTTTTGAGCTTTGCTGATATCTGCCATGTCATTCTCAGTATAGTATGTGTAGCCCCAGATGTCAGCCCACATCTGCGGGCTATTAAAAGGGTTTAACAGTCCAATGGACCATACCCATGTGTTCTGTATAGTAGGTCTCACCTTCACTGCATGTTGTACACTTTCTACTTATAATAACATGATCTCCCTCTGCTGAGTTGTATGTCTTTGGGAGTCTGGTAACCTGTCAGTCATTTAACAGATATGACAGGTTTTTCAACTCATAGATTCTTTGTATTCAATGCTGATTGTTGCAGATAATTCATAAAAAATATTGAAATATTGTTAGGTAAGGTTATATAGGAGTAATACTGGTTTTTATACATGAGCATATTATACTGGTGTCAACTCAATGAGCAAAAATAAGTTACAGTCTATAAGACGTCATTAGACACAGTTTGGTCCTTTACCAATTATGTTGGTAATTATAATATTATGGCCACAATCTAAATTCTTCTACTGGCTAATAATAATGTGATATCACAAGAGCAACTGGTGTCAGCAACGTGAATGTTTAAGTGTCACGTTAAGAGTTAAATTAATTTCATTAGTATTATGTGTTAGTATTAGTATTGTGTATCTAAGAAGATCCTGTTACTTATCTAGACTCCATAGAGATAGATGAAGCAGGACTCTTTCTCCCAGGAAGTGAACATAATTAGTCTGTACTCTGCTCACACACTTCACTTGTGTAGTTTATTTTCTGTTTATCCTCTGGTTATTCATCATGCTCTTTTACACTTCTCACTTGTTCACTTCCCTCTCTCCATTTTGCTGGCTTGCACATTCCTTCCTCACAGTTGAGAAGTAGCTCTCCTCTCTCCCAGGATACCTGCATATCACACGTGCGCTCGCATGCATACACACAGAGAGAGATAACGTTGTGTTTGCTTTCTTGGCATATCATAGTTATGCGTCATTCTGGTCCAACCTCCTAGCGCTCCTGTTAATATTCTCCCTACTCGCCTTTTTCCATGCCATTTTTCTATTTTTGCAGAATCCTTAATCCCTTCTGTCCCTCTTGTATCTCTTACTCCCTGCCAGTTCATCAACCTTCTTGTTCCTGCCCAAAATTTAAAAAAAAAAGAAAAAGAAAACTGTTGCAGGAAACAGCAAATTACACAAGCTGCATTTTTCTCTTCTTGTTGTTATCCAGTTTGGATGCAGCATAATATCCAGGGAGAAATAAAGGAAGTATTCAATTATGAATAGATTCTACTGTAAGGTCTTCTTTCAGCTAACTCAAGTTGATGTTAACCCTCTATGGCCACTCCACACATTTTAATGGGGAACCTTTGATATTCCTGCTGCATACTGCATTTAGTTGACCACATGGCGGCATGTTGTCTTTAATTTATTCCAAGGCCACAGACATGATTCCATCCTTAAAGGAAGCATCTATTTTTTAATACACATGCATTGCTATGTATAATTAATTTGTCATATTAAATGCACTCCACGACTGTATGGGAGCAGTTTTCTCACTATACTCTGTGCATATAGCCTTGAATGTTGTTTTGATTAGCTTGTTGCGTTTGGACATTGGTGAAAAGAGCCAGTCACTACGGCAAAGTACGAGTGTCCCCAGTGAAAGAAACCAACTCCCACACCATAGTGAAGACTCAGCACGTCTTAATGCTACATGGTATTTCAAACGAATGCTCTTGAAAGGAGAAATAACCTTGCTTTATTACAGTTGAGTGAAAAACAAGGAGGTATTGCTGTTTGATTTCTTCTTACACCAATATCTTAGGTTTTCCAGCCGGTGCTTTAAATGGAATTTTTTTTTTGCTTGTATCAAACTTCACTAACTGCAGTCAGTGTCCTGTCATGTCTTCTTGCTTGTTTAGTTTAAACCACTGTTAAAGGGTTTAGATTATTAATTTATTCAACAGCTTTGTAGTAATTATGATGGTTAAATGACTTGTAACAGGGAGAATGGAGGCTCTCTACCTTCCACCAGCGTCTCTTGGTCGAAAACCAACCTTGCAAGATCAGTGTCTCCGACCAGGTGTCCCAGATCTCATAACCTGTAATCTCTTGTTGGCCAGATAGAACTACACAAATATACACATTGTAACATATTATATGATATAACGTTTGCCAGCGAGAAGACAATCCGTGGAGCGACAATTACTCCTAAACTGTTTAATTAAGGTGCAAATCTTGCATATTTCCTCTTTAATTTTTTTTTTTTAAGTTGCCATGTCTTCAGGCTGAACTAAACTTACTTCCATGTTCAAATCGTCCTGTGTAATAGCCTACATCCATGCCCAAAAGCTCAGTGTGTCATCAGTCAGACAGAAAGTGAAGGAGGGACAGACAAAGAGAGAGAAAAGAAGAGAGGCGATGGTCTCTCGAGGCTTCAACCTCGGCAACTCTGAGTGCAGCTCTGACACCGCGCTCCATCAGGAGAGTCCGCCTGACACGCTGTGATTGGTGACTGGCCCTGGGTGGTGGAGGCAGGCAGGGAGGCTGGTCGGAGGAGAGGTCGGTTGGGTGGATGCAGCGTGAGGGAGTAAGTGGTCAGAGGGATGCAGCCAGTGGACATGATTGGTGGCTTCAGCCCTGAGGGAGCTGGGTGTTGACCCGGAGGAAGGGAGGAGATGGTGGGTGAGAGAGTAGTGGTGGAGAAGACGAGGTGGGTGCAGTAGCAAGGGGCCAAAGATGCTAACTTGAAGACAATGATATGTGGCTCCACTTGAAACCTTGTATAGGGAGCAATGTATAAAAAGTTAGACCCAAGAGGACACAAAGAGAGGAATGGGAAAGAGTTGGGGGTTGGAAAAGAGATGTATGACAAAATGGGTGACAGTTAAGGTGGGAAGGAGGCGAAGAAGTGGTGATATTGATATTGCTGGGATGTGGAGGTAGAAAGATGAAGGGAAGGTGAGAGGTGAGAAAAAAAAAGTGCAGTGAAAAGTTGACAGACAGGATCAGTAAGTCTAGCAGTTAAAGTTGTAGGGATGCAATTATTTCTGCAGAAATCCAAAAAATGTATGTTCTTATATAAAAAGAGTCTTATCCCTCCTGTGGCCTCAAGGTTTACAAACTCAACATAAAATCCCCCGACGGTATGAAAAATGTCATGTCATCCTTACTCAGGATGTTTTCGCAGTTTCTGACAAATTGACAAACTCAGATGTGAATAAGTGAATAAACAGTCGTAGGTGTTGTAGGTATCCTCAATGACAAATACTAATTAACAACATAATGTAAAGTTAACACAGACTTGAGTGTGGTTTGCAGAGGTATAGGTGAGGATTGATAGCTGTGAAGAGGTGTGTGTGTCCTGGACGGAAAAATACAGCAAATCTGACGGAGCACACACAGGCTTTTCTTTTTTCTTTATAATACAAGGACAAAGCCACCCACCTGTCCTCCAAAAAGATAAGAGACAGAAAAGTAGTGATGCTGTGTGTTTTGTTTGCTCTTTGGATGCTGCTGCAGCCAGTTATATGAAGCTGTAACAGCACAAAGTGTTGGAAACGGAAGGATAAAAAAGATGGAAAATCATTCCTTTTCTTTTTTTTTGGTTGTGTAGAGAAGTACAGGCCCAAATATCTGTGTGTCTGTCTGTGTGTGTGTGTGTGTATTTGCGTACATCTGTGTGTGATGTCTCGTGTGTCACAGGTTCTCGTCTTTCCCCTTCACTGCACCGTGACAGCGGTGTCAAACAAGGCCTCATATGATCTGTGTATGTCTTTGAGAGTACGTGTGTGTGTGTGTCTGGGTTGATAGTGTTTTTATTCTTCTTTCTAACCCTCTTCACCTCAGATCCCCCGGGTGTTCCAGGGTCTTGCCTAATGGACAGTCTTGCCCCGCTAAGCTGGCCTTTTGCTCGGGCACTGAGCTGGACGCCTAACTAGGGCCCTTTGTTGCTCATGGGTCTTGATTGCGCTGACCTCTGGGCTCGCTTCCTGGGAGAGAGGAGGGTGGTGGAAGACGAGAGAGCAGGGGAAGTGTTTTTACGCCCCGTTGCTCACATCTCTCCAGCATCGCCCAGTGACTAGCGAAAAAAGAAAAAGCGGTGGTGTGTTTTGGCAGCGGAGTAAAGAGCCTTTTGGCTGCTTGTCTTTCCCAAGCTGCAGGTGGACAGTAGTGGATTCGGCTACAGATGTACCCATCCTACAAGTCACTCATCGTATAAACCAACTGCACTGTTTTGGCTCCTGTGGCATTTTTGCTCCATGGAGGAATTGTTTTGAAAGCAAAATCCGGTGAATTCAGAGCGAGTTTGAGCTGGTTCCCACCTGGTCAGTGGAGTGGACCATCAGATATATTAGGGTTGGGCAATTAAATTGAAACCAAACAATCTCTAAACTTATATAATTGAAAAAAAAACTGATTATTTTGTCATTTTCCAAGACTATTGGGATTTTATTCTGAAAGACACGTGCATGCATGATTCCGCCCTCGAAGCCTGCGCTGCACTCACTCAGTCAATACTGTGAACGTGGCCACTCATGTGTGGTGACCGGTATTTAAAAAACAGCGTGAGTGAAGATGGCCAAGAGAGTTTAGTCGACAATAAAGGAGGAACAGGTTCTCTAGTGTGGGAACACAAGGAGCAGAAACATAGACAAGACTCTGGCACAGCGCTTCTGCTTTCCACCCAAGCCAAATGAACTGGCAATTTTTTTTAAAAAAAGAAGAAAACTCTGCTCATTTCCTTGAATTGTGATTTCAGTATTGACCAAAATTTTTTTTTGCCATAATCGGCCAGCCCTAAGATACAATATTACTTGAGGTTCTTTTTAAAATAGAGATCGAGCCTTTTGCTCTTGTAGCTAATCTTGACAATTGAAAGGCAGCGCTGTAAGATGGTTAACAGGTGGCGAGTCAAAGAGTCAAGTTTTCCACATTTCAGGACTGGAACACTGGTCTCCATGCAGCTAAAGAAACAATAGATGAAGACAACTCTACAGGGGAAGAGATATCAAGCTCTCTCAAAGTTAAACTCCAGCTTCAACCAAAGCGCTGCTCTGTTTATCAGAGATTTTAAAAAACGCTCCCATGTACGTAGCTGCTGTTGTTGTGGCCTGTTTGAGACAGTCCTTGGACACATGGCCGCAGGAAGGGAACAGAGAGTTTAGAATAGGGAACAGGGAGATTGTTAGTCATGTGGTTAAACGTTGTTCCACCTTGTTGTGTTTCGTAGTGGAAACTTGAATTTAACATCCATTTGTCAGAGCCCCCCTCGGTGGGTTGAACATATGCAGCGTGGACTAGTGTGTAACACCGCAGCGCATATGCTCCCAAATTTATGTATATTACATTTGCGAACGCTGCCAAAAACTTGCTCGGTATTATGGCGTCAGTCACCGAGGAAGAAAGAGCGCATCACCACTTGGAAACAGGTTGTCCCTGTCAAACCATCGGAGCTCATATTTACTGTATCAGATGCCAGACTCACCCAAACCACATACCGCTGTTGCCAACAGAGTTATCACACATATAACGATGTGGCTCAATTTGCATGCATTTTTCCTCAGTTACACCCCCCCCCCCCTCCCCTTCCTCATGCATGCATGGCACAACCGGCAGCCACCAGCAAACAGACAGAGAGAGAAGCAAGGGCAGAACAAATAGGGTGTTGTGTAAAAAGGAGAGAGAGGGAGAGGCAGAGGAGGGTGCAGCGATGACCTAACCCTCTCTCTGCTAGACTCCATGTACATCTGTCAATGAGATGTCCACTGCCAAATGTTTAGGAGCCGGTGTTGCACTGCTGCTCCCCTGCTGAGCTTCAATGTATACATTCTTTGTGTGTGTTTGTGTGTGTGTGTGAGTGTGTGACGCCATGTGTTAGAGGCAGGCCCACATCAGGGTTCATACAGTCGAGCTAAGCCCAGTGGGAGCTGAAAGCTTAAAGAAGGAAATCCCCCCCGGCTGCTTCGCAAACACACACACACATACACACGTGTGCATGCGCTCTCTCTCTCTCCCTCTCTCTCTCCCTCTCTCTCTCCCTCTCCTCCTGGCACTTCATTAATGAAGCCCATGCTTGTATGTTTGGGGCATATGCAGCTCTCTTGGCCCAACACTACAAGTGTGTTGTGTGTGTGTATGTTGTGTGTGTGTGCGTGTGTGTGTTAGGGAGTGAGACATCTCCCCCTATCACATGGTAATATATTCAGTGGAAGATCTCGGCAGAGGCATAATACTGCCGCTCTCCCCTGTCTGAGCCCATCTGTGATATGTAGAAAGGACATCAGCAGGACAGGGTATTAGCACTGGAATAATGCACACTGTTATTGTTGACGCCACATACTTATTCTCCATGCAATATGCCCCCTCACCCCATAACATAAATACATCCAATGAATGTGGAAAAAAGGAAGTGCAATACACTGGATGGCATGTACAGTATACTACCCTCGAGTCGTGGTATGTAATGTTGGAAGCGACTCATTAACAGCTGATAGGAGAGGGACATCGGAGGATTACGCAAATTATTATCATCCTACATGTGCGTTAAAGGGGAAGAGGCAAAAAAGAATTGGAGCATTTGAACCCCCCGCTGTTAAACTTAGGTAAAGTCAACACTGCTGGTAAATGCAGTGGATTCTGGGCAGTTAATTTCACTGTGACATTTCCTATCAAGAGGGACAGACACAAGGTGTTGAAGCCAGTGGAAACCTGTGCTGTTAAGTGGATCACAGGAGACCAAAGCTGCGGCCTTCATTTTGTCCTTGGTTTAGGCGTCTGTGAAGTCCTTAAGGATCCACGAGTACAGATTTGAAAATGACAACTATTTCCAGCATACAGTGTTTTTTTTTGTGTAGCTGTAGAGGTGGCACATACAGATATGAATATAAGAACACATATACCTGTCAGGTGTTGTCATATGCTTGAGGAGGCCAGAAGATCAATCAACCACCTTCTACACGTCTTGCAGAGAGGCTCTGGTAACAGGGGGCTGTTGTTAACTAAAATAACCTCCCTCACCAGAGACACCCTGCATCAGAGGGGGTCACTGGGAACAGAAACTTGTTGAGGGGTTTAAAAAAAAAAAAGAAATCCAGGAAGACAAAACTCCCTCTTCCCCCCCGTCTCCCTCTCCTATCAGTCTGGGCAGAGCGAGAATGTGAAAATGTAACGCCCCCGTGTCAATTTGAAAGTGAACCTCATCGGCTCATGTGCCCCTCCACCTCACTCCACCACCACCACCACCAACCCCCCCTCTCCATCTTCCCCCTCTCAAGCAGCTCTGTTGCTTTGGTCCGGCTCTGAAGGCCGTTCTTATTACCGGCACAGAGCGCAGGTCAGAATGGCAAGCCGGCAGCATACTATTAAAGCCTAATGAAAGGAATCTCTGCAGGGTCTGAGGTCTGCAGCGGCCAGAGGAGGCTGTGCCTCTGCCCATTGTTCTTCTGCTTCTCTCCTCACTATTCTGTAGTTTTTTTTTTCATCCCATCTCTAAATCTGGCTTCTCTTCTCTCCCCTGTTTCTGTCTGTCACTGTCTTTGTCCCTCTCACTGATTTTCTGTCCTTTCTTTTGTCTTGTTCTCTCTCTTACCCTGCATTTTTTTTTTACTCTGTGTGTTTCACATGATATTTTCACTTTTATAGAGAGAGCTGCCCTTAAAATGCAAGGTATATGTAAAATGTAGGGTATGAAGGTTAAAGATTCCCTCCCTACTGCTGTTGTTATCGCATGATAAGAGGAACTATGCAGGATTTGTAGCTTAACTATGCTACTTTTTTAAGTATATATTTTTTTGGGCTTTTTCGCCTTTATTTGACAGTACATAGTGAGATAGACAGGAAAGGGGGAGGCAGAGAGAGGGGGAATGACATGCAGGAAAGGTCTGCCCGACGCGGGATTCGAACCGGGGACGCCTGCGTTGAGGACTGTAGCCTCTACATGGGGCGGCCGCCTTAACCATTGCACCACGCACCGCCCCGAACTATGCTACATTTTTACCTTAATTAAACCACTTTGGAGTAATTGTGATGGTTTAATAAATGGCTTAATTGTTAAAATGGAGAATGGAGGCCTTCCACGTGCGTGTCACTTATTGCGTCTCTAGGTTGAAATTTAAACCAACCTTGCAAGATCGGGGCTGCCGCCACGGTGTCCCACCTCTTGTCTCTGCACACCGTGACACAAACGCGCCCCGTCTCTTGTTTATGACAGTTTAAACTACACAAATATACACATCATAACATCATTTATGATATATAATGTTATCTGCCGCTCTATTGATTGATTTCTCACTGGCTTTGTTGTAAACAAATGCACGTGACCGGGAGGAGGGTTAGCAAAACAGTGGAAAAGCAACCGGACTTACATAGTTCCCCTTTAAATGTTCACCCTTATGGTCCTAGTTGACACATTATAGTCATCTATGCAGGCATCACTCTGGTGTTAATGAATTATAAAATGAATTCAGGATCTTGATCCCCACTGTAGAAGAAGAAGCTCAGAGGTTAGGTTCACCTGCCCGGACACGGACACATATATCGACTTCAGGGAGTAAATCCACTCTGTAAATTTCCTATCAACAGCAGAGCAGGAAGTGTGACATATAGTGCATGAGCTGCCATACTCTCTGAAAATGAATTTGCATTGTCAAAATGTGGTTTACTGTGATGTGCATGCCTTTTAATGGTCCAGCGGGTTTTCACTTATATGACTTATGCAACACACTGTGGCTGCAATTATTTCATGAGGATAGAAACATAATATTATTGTTCAGGAAGATATAGTATGCTGGGAAACATTATTGGATGCAGTAGTTGCAGATATAGATTGTTTGATACTTACGGCACTGGATTAATATGCTGTAGTCTATAACATGACAGGAGATTAATCTCTTGGGCCTTTTTTCCATATTTATTGGTTAGTTGAACATATAAAAGACACAAGCATGGAAACTGATTGATGATTTATCTTTGTTTGCCTCAGCGGAACAAAAACTGCTCGTCATGTCACAACCAATGTTACTTTTATTTTAGGATTCGCAATATCAATGGTGTTTTTATTTTTATTTTTTATTTCATTGCAGACGCTCTATTATAGACTTAAATATTCAAATTCCCTCAGGTTCAGGTTTAAGTTTGATGTCATTTCCACAAATACGCTTCACAAACAGGCATCTGAAATATCCATCCTCCTCATGGACCTCGGTGCAACGTAGAACAGACATAAAAACACCAGTCTCAAGGGTAACAGTGGGCACTTTTACATTAGCAGCTGAAATGTAAACAAGGACCAGTGTATTTCCTCCTCTTGTCGCAAACTTGACATGTTGTAGGAAGTTTTTGTCTTGAAATTTAGACGACTGAAGTTGCCACTGATGAGGTGCAGGTAGACTGCTATATTGTAACAGTGGTGAACTCTCTCAGCAGATAGTGAGGCCGGGACTTGACGATTGTAAACTCCACCAGTGGAAAACACACACACATATACACAGCATCTTCTATCTCTCCTCCATCTCACCCTCCTGTTTTTCTCCCTGCCTTCCCTCAATATCTCTCTCTCTCCATCCTCGTATATTTTTTTTCACACTCCTTCCTTCTTTCCCGTCCGTCTTGCTCATTCAAGAATCGCATCCAGTAACCTTTCGGTATCTGGTGCAGTTTGGAGGTCACTGAACAAGCAGGAAGTTGCTCAGGAAGTTTGCTGTTTACACTGTGTTATAGATCACACACCAACTCACTCCCTTTTTCCTGTTTAAGTGCATCAGTTCATCAACTGCTCGGTGCCAAAAAAAAAAATGCATCCGAGTCATTTCTCTGTGACTTTGTGTTTTTTATCCATTTTGAGCTTGGTTTTAATCCAGCCGTCTACCCAATCAAGGTTTCATACCATCATACATTTTTATTCTGCATTATTTATTTTATTCCCCTCTCATAACCAAGGCTCAGCTGTCCTTGTGCCTTTACACATTGCAAATGAATGCATATCCATGCAAATTCTTAAAAAAGAAAGGCTGAGAATTTGAATATTTTGCTTAAAGCTGCACCCAGGTCGACCCTGCCATTCGGCATTTGAAAGCAGTGTGTCTGTTTGAATACTGAGGATCTCTCTTTGTCATGTTCGCCAGAGGGGCTGGGTGAGCGAACCAGCACCGGCAGGATGGGCAGAGATCGGCTGGGTAGCTGCACACAGACAGACTAATTGGGAAAAGGGGGGCGAGTGGGGGGACGAGGGGTGTTGGTAAGGGTGAGGAAAAGGTGGGGTATGCAGGAAGGGGGGAATCTAAGATGACGACAGGGGGTTTAGGAGGGAGGTGAAAGAGGACGGAGGATGGGGTGGGGGGGGTGTGGAGGGAACGAGAGAGAGAGGCGAAGGAAGAGGGGAGGTGATGAAGAGGGCACAAGAGCGTGCGCGAGGAAGAGGTGAAGAAAGGGTGAGTGGAGACACTGTGGTTTCCAGCGCTGATGTGTTAGTAGCCCTGCTGACTATGTCATTATACTGTTGAAGCGCTGGCTGGATAACCAGGGTCCCTGCCTGCTGCTAACCACTGTAAGCCTTTACGCTGCTGGCTGACACATATGGATGAGATAGCTTTTGCACAAAACCGGCTTTCTTTGCAGTTATTAAACATTTCAAACAGTTAACTAGAACCTCAAAGTCTTAAAGCGCACCTTTGAATCAAACAGAGGAGGCGTCTGTGGAGGAAATATTCTCATATAGATGTCTAGTTGGAGAAAAAAATGCCCCGGGAAGTGTGACATTATTAATGTGCGGTATTTAAGTGAGCCACCCAGTACACAGCAATAAAAACTGCACCACGGTGTTGCCATTACGTTGGATCATGGTAATGATTTAATATAACTAAGAGGTAATGAATTTTAAACACGAGTTGTGAACAGGAACCAGCTGGACTGTTTCAAATGTGTTTTCTAACAAGGTGTATGAATCTCTGCAATCTTTAAACTCAGCTGTTATGTTAGCGTTTAACTGGTGTGTGTGTGTGTGTGTAGTAGGTGAAGGTGGATCCATATGGTGTCATTTTTCTGGTGCTTTCTCTTTCATAGTATAAAGAATACACAATGTCCAAACAAATACAGTTTATTTCATGGTTTCTATAATCATAGTAAAAAAAAGGAATTTTGAATGGTTGAAGGCTCATATACAACAGAAAACCACTGCCACCATGCAACTATTGATTAAAGTATGACGGTTGAGTCTTTATTCTATGTCACTCATGAAATGTTGTGTCTTTAATTTGATGTTGCAGAGATTGGAGTTCAAAGTTAACATTTCTGGAAAGGGTTTGTTCACCTCTAGAAAGAACAAAATCACCTGATGCCCTGGTCCTTTGATGACTTTTCTTTTTTTCACATTTTTTGGGCCTTTTGCTCCACAACTGATTGTAATTCACAGTTGAATAGTCATGGAGATGCACAGATGTGAGGCACTCTGTGTTGTGTTCGGTTTTAGCTGAACGCATTTTACTACCTTTCCAGCTTTAATTGATTTCCATTCATTTCCATCCGGTGTGTGTGTGTGTATATATATATATAAATGCATTAAAAAAAATCTACTTACAGCGACCTGAGTTGCTGTAATTCATTGCAGTGCACATCTTGTCCCCATTATTCTGAATGATGTTAAATCTGTGTGGTAATGCAGCGCTGGCTTTTCAAATACGTCTGCACTCATAATTGCATTACCAGGAAATAATAAATTAACTTTGACCAAAAAATATAAAAGCAGACATGATGTACATTGTGATGGATTATAGAGCGAAATATAAAACAGTACAGCGCGCTTTGAGAACAGCTGACAGTAATGTAAAGTACATGTGAATTGTAGTAATTGACTAACACATGCAAAAAAAACACTGATATAATCCTTTTTCAAAAGTCTGCTTCTAATATTGGTATACCAGTGGTACATTTACAAATTTGCCCGACACCAGCCTCCATTCCTCCTAAAACTACATCCTGTGTAGAGAGGGCTCTGGGGGCCCGGCTGCACTGAACTAGGTTGAGTTACACTGGGGTAGCTGGCTAGATTGATCTGGCTGCAGTAGCCAGGGGAATATAAAGCAGGGCAGGGGCTTAAAGTCTGAGTCCCCCCAGGGAGGAGTCCTCACTGCATGGGGAAGGGGCATGAACTGGGCTTTCTCTCTCCCTCCCTCCCTCTCTCCCTTCTTTCCTCCATCCTTCTGCTGTTCTGTATACATTGAATTTCTTCTCCACCCTCCCTCCCCTTCACTGTGACATTCACTCTTCCCAGTCTCTGTCCATCTATACCTCCATGTATTTCCCTCTTCTAATTTCCCTGTGTTTATTTTCTGTATCTTTAGCATTTTGCCATTTTTCCTCCATCCTCGTCCCATCCCTCCTTTCCTTTCATCCACATTTTCTCACCAGACTCTTCGATCTGTCGCCTCTACGTTTACAAGCACATGGGAAAATGAATATATTGCTCATATGAAGTTTACACCCAAAATTAAAAACCAGTTTATCCGTTTATAAAGGTCACTTTTTTTTTTAACTGGTCACCATCATTTTGTCCTTCTTTGTTATTTTTTTCCTATGATCTTAAAAGCTGCTTTTTCCCTTTATAGTGATGGTGAACGGCCAAGAGGGGAGGTGCGTGTGTATGTGTGTTAGAAACAGTCAAGCTGAGCCCACACAGTATGATCCATCACGTGTCAGATCCCCCCAGTGCCTGCCGTACAGTATACGCCTCAGCCATATATAGCTTAACCTGATACAATTACTTCTAAAAAGAACCGGGAATAAAAGTGAAGTTTAGGCCCTATTTCTTTTTTTTTAAGAGTAGAAAACCAAGAGTGTCGCCCCCTGTGCTGCTGCTGCTGCGAAGTTTGTTGCTCTCCCCTGCCGTATCATGCTATTCTGCTGGGGCATGGTGCAAAGCTGCACAGAGCTGCTGTGTGCTGTTGTAGTGTTGTGGTGCACTGATAGCAGGATCGTCCGCTGGGGGAACCAGGAGCATTCTGTCTCACTGAGTGATACCCCTGTCTCCACTCACGATAAACAGCACACACACACACACACACATACAGTACACTCACACATACACCAGTGTCTGCCAAGCCCAACCTAGCAGCAGATTCCTTCCTCGCCTCCCCTCCATCCCCCCCATCCCTCCTCACAAAGCTGCAAATATATTAGCTGCCTCTTTTTCTTTTGTCTTGGGAAAATGGCAAGCAGGGGGAGTACGTGTGTGTGTGTGTGTGTATGTGTGTGTATGTGTGTGTATGTGTGTGTATGTGTGTGTATGTGTGTGTGCGTGTGTGGTGGAGGTAGTGGGGTCCTTACAGTACTGTAAGAAACTGGGGAAGAACACCCCCATTGTGCCATTCCTGTTTAGATATCCCCACGGTATAGGGCCCAGTCATGGGGAGAGAGAGAGGGAGGCAGAAACAGTTAGCAGTAACACAGGTATTATGTGGGGGAATAGAAAACACACTGACAACTGAGGGAAAGAAAGATTGTGAGTTTCATATCACGCACACCACACACACACACACACACACACACACACACACACACACACACACACACACACACACACACACACACACACACACACACACACACACACACACACACACACACACACACACACACATGCACACCACACACAAGGTCTATATTATTTAGTTTGAACGGAAAGAGGTGTTGGAACAGTAACACTATGGAGCTCAGTATAAAGGGTTGATTCATTCAAATTACCAAAAAAAAAAGAAAACACATAGGCTCACTTACCTCAAGTGGTATATAGTCATGCGGATAGATTTGGTTTTTATTTGCCCAGATTTTGAGGTATCTATTTTTTTTTTTAAATATATATTTTGAGATATTAGTCTCTGTGGTCTGGTTTGTATATGGAACCACTTTCTGCCAGAGAAATTGACCCAATGAAAACTTTTGACAGTGAAGTCTGCGGATTAGCCGGAGTAATGGAGATCCCAGAAGGACATGCTACTAATAAAACACCATTTTTCACTTCTGTACTAGATTTAATTCTGTTTGACTTTTTTGTGTTGTGTTGTTAGGACTGAGGCAGGAATGATAGTCTCTAAAACTGAAGCTATCTGCAGGGTGAGATAGCACTTAGTAAGAACATTTAGTTTTTTCCTAAAATAGCTGAAATGACCTTTTGACACATTTACTGCCTGCTAAAATTAGTTTCAGTTTCTAAGTGACAGGGCTCCATCCCACGTTCGTAAAAGACGAGTTTTTGTAATCGCGATGCAAATATGAGATCGAATTCTTAGGAATTTGACTTTTTTCACATGGGCAAGTTCTTCGATGTGTTTTTATGTAATTTTGAAGTGATCATATGAAGCTTTTGGATAACATAATAAGTCTTTTTAAGATGCCACCTCAGGCTCTGATTAATTTTAATGACTATTTTCTACCATTTCTCCCCCCCAGTATTTGTGTCACATGGATCAGCTGTTCAGTCTCAGTAGATTCAAACTGTCTACAGGCCGTGTATCCCTGCTGATATGTATATACAGTATGTGCTTAGAATGTATATATATTTATATATGTATATATAAGCGTGTCTGCTTTTTCTGTGACACATGATACACACATAGAAACACATCACCCCCCATTGGTCCTGTACGAGATCAGAGTCTCTGCAGCCCCTCGACTGTCACTCACATTCAGATACCTGATGTGGGCGGGGCTGTGACAACTCTCAAATCTGGCAAGTCAAATGTTTTTATTTGTAGGGAAAGCGAGTGGCTGTGTGTGTGTGTGTGTGTGCGCGTATGTGTGCGTGTGTGTGTGTCTGTTTGGGTTTGTGTGCCATATGCAGTGCGCCAGGGAGGGCTCTCAGGAACATATTGGTGTGCGTACATAGTGGTTAATAATAGTAGCAAACGCATACAGCGATGGCAGCTCTGATGTGTGTGACAGCTTTACAGCCGCACACGCCAAGGCACAGTCACACACATCTACACACACACACACATCTACACGCACACACACATTAACACACGGGAGACACAGAGACCTCCTCTGCCACCAAGCCCTCCGTCTTTGTTGAGTTCTCAATTTTATCACAGATCCTCATAAGTAAAAACAACCGTTTCCCTCCCACCCACCCACCCAGCCACCCAGCCTCGCCTCCCGGCCCCTCCCCATACACTCCGTATGTGGGAACATACACACAAACATATAGCCGAGTCAAACTCAGCCACCCACACACACACACACACACAAACACACAAACACACATACACATACAAACACATACAAATGTACATGCTTAACCACCCTCTCACATTGAACGCACAAAGTCCTTGAAGCAGGCATCAACTCACATACATCATACACTCAAATGCACAAATACACATGACACTCACGCACAAACACACACACACACATATACCCTCACCCCCCACCCCCCACCCTGTCTCTCTCTGTCATAGCTCATTGTTGCTGTTGCTTGCTTGTCTGTTGCAATGGTAGCAAGTTTTGAGAGGGGAGGGGCATCGGGGAATCAGTGACTGCTCCCCACGGCGAGGTCTTAGCAACAGTCGGCAGCGGCAGCAGCAGACACCCAACCTGTCGTCCAGATCTGTCTCTGGGGGAGGGAGGGAGAGAGGGAGAGAGGGAGGGAGGGAGGGAGAGAGACGGTGGAGCAGCAGCAGCAGCAGCATCACTCTCAACTCGGACGTCTCCAGTCAGAAAGAAGAGACAGACCTTGGGCTCAGTGGCCGAGCTTGGCAGGCGAACGAAAGAGGAAGAGAGAGACCGAGAGAGAGGGAGAGAGAGAGAGGGAGGGAGGAAGAGGCCAGAGCCTGTAGCAGAGAGACACCCAGTCCCCAGGATTAGACTGTGAGTTTGGCAGAGCCTGGCCAGGACAGAGAGAGAGACAGAGAGAGAGAGGTAGCAGAAAGACAGACGGCAAAAAAAAAGAAAAAAAAAAGAGACCTGGTGGCTGCCTGGCGTCTATTCTGGGCCAGGTTAGCAGCCAGAGAGGAGAGGAGACGGAGCGACAGAGCGACAGAGAGACAGACAGACAGAGAGAGAGACAGAGAGAGAGACAGAGAGAGAGACAGGCAGAGAGAGCGGGGACCAGTGGCTCGGTGGCTGTGGCCGGTCTGGAGCGGCTCACCCATATGGTGCTCCGCTCTGTTCCTGCTCCCTGTCTAAATCCATATGCCGCTGGTGGAAAGGTGCCCCCCTGCCCCCCACCCCCCTGCCCCAGCTCCCCCTCCTCCCCCACCACCTCGCTTCAAGAGCATGCAGACCCTCGCCTACACTCCCCCCCCCCCTCCCCTCCTCCTCCTTCAACCCACAAGGGAAGTGTTGGGAGGTAAAGCCCTGAAGGCTCCCCCCCCCCCCCCCCCCTCCTCCCTTCATACCTCTTAACCCCTCAGAGCTGCTTAGCCCATTGTCACTACAATCTGCCACCATAGCCTTGGCGTTGTGTGCCCCCCCCCCCCCACCCCCCTCTCTTTCTCTCTCTCTCTTTTTCTCTTTCTTTCTCTCTCTCCCTTCATCTTTTCATCTCCTTTTGGCACCAGATAATCGATGAACTTATTAACTGCTAATTATTCAAGCTGTGGATCGAGGATCCCTCCCCATCCTTGAAGGAAAAAAAAAAAAAAAGGGGAGACGTTCCACTCTGTTCTGCCAAATGAAGTGGTTTATATTGCCCATTCATTTGGATTAAGTGCATTTAGGCTGCAGTGTTTGGGATGTGAAGTCTTTGTCAGATTGCTATCAGCAGTGTTTAACATTAATCCTCATTTTGTTTAGCCAGTTGATAGCACCCACTTAGTGGAAGCCCAGGAGATCTTTATATTGAAATACACAGTTATTGTTTTTCTTGTGATGTGTATTGTGTGTGTGTTTCTCTAAAACGGTGTGTCTCTCTCTCTCTCTCTCTCTCTTTCTCTCTCTGTTCTGGTTTCTCAGGAGGTCCTTCAGACGATACCAAAGTTCTGCTTTCCCTTTGACGTGGAAAGGTACGATTCCTCTCCTTCTCTGCTTCCGTGTTTTTTTTTCACACTGCGGCTCACTTTCTCTCTCACACACCACACACACACACACACACACACACACACACACTTACAGTATGAATATATGTACAGCTAGCTCTCCTTCCGCTGACACAAACACATACACATTTGAAAAAGGAAATGAGATAAGGTATACTAAGTGTGCGTTGTGCATCACATGAACTTTAATTACCCTCCCTCTTTGATATCACATCAGTCTCATATCTGTCAAAGTTTAATGATGAGTGTGTTTGTGATTGGAAGTCGCATTTCTGCTCTTAAACTTTTACAGAATACATACATACATATCTTTTGTGCATATGTTTTTAGGAAGAAAAAAAAAAACACAAAACAGCTGCAAAATATCCATAAAATAAAAAATAAAAAAAGATGAAGAATGCAATAAATAATATGGAGGACACATGTTAATGATGAGGTCATTAGTGACCAGCCCACTTGATATGTCATACACTGTTTACGAGTGCATGTGTGTGAAAGAATTCAGAGTATAAGGAAGTGTATGCGTAACACACACACTCGGTAACGCAGGTCCAGTCAGGCCACCGGCTCTCTGAAAAGTCACGGGTTCTTGTTTGCAGTATGGAAAATGACATGTTAAAATTCCCATTGTAAAGACAGAGAGAGAGAGCGAGAGAGAGAGGGAGAGAGAGAGAGAGAGCGAGAGAGAAAGAGAGAGAGGGATGGTGGAAGAGGAGGACTGAACGGTCTTTTACTGAAGCTGAGCTGCTGCCATCTAGTGGAGTAGGGATGCACTGGGTTTTGCTGGAATTTACATTGAGGTTAGAAAAGCGTTTTACAGTTTTTCAAGCAGCAGCCATACTGGAAATATGTGACATCAGATTTGGACCTTGACTAGAGATTTAGCTCATGGTGAGACTCGACTGTTAAAAAGAGTTCGTTTCTGATGTAGTTAAAGCAAAATGTGTTTCGAGAGATTCTATTTTAAATTTTACAAGATTTCCTAGATTTACATCAGCCTACTGTATTCTGTTGATTGTTCAGACTTGATGTGGTTTGGTCATTTTTGTTAAACTGTGTGTTTGTGTGTGTTTTGTGTGTTCCTTGTGTCTGCATGGTCCCAGGGTTTCCCAGAGTCAGGTGGGGCAGAACTTCACCTTTGTGCTGACGGACATCGACAGCAAACAGAGGTTTGGTTTCTGTCGACTCACTCAAGGCTGCCGGGTCTGCATATGTCTGCTCAGGTAACACACACACACACACACACACACACACACACACACACACACACACACGCTCATTCACAATCATTTAGTTTCACTGTAGTCATCATACACAGAATATTTTTCACAAGGACGACCATATTTGATGTTCATAAATTAGATAAATGCCAAAATAAAGTCATTTATATGTCCAAAATGTTATTAAGTATAAAGCTTTTTCTCATTTTACTCCCTGAATCAGAATCAAGGGAATGATTTGAAACAAGTCTTGTTCAAACACCAGTGTCTTTATTTACTCATTCAAATAACCAAGACTTGGTCTGTCCTGCCCTTTTTTGCAAATTATCTATGAATCACTGTCAGAACAAGGTTTTTTAAATATCTGCATTTATTTCTCAAGAGTGATGAAAAAAAATTAATTTACCAGATCTTAGAAGTGAAAACAGATTTTTTTAGACAACATTTTCATTCATTCTCACACTTCACACTGAGCTGCTCTATGCCAGAATAACAAATTTATATTCTCATCTGCCCACACAAATATGTTAGTGATGTGCCTATAATTATCCAAAAGTTTAGCAGTTTTTGATATTTCATAGGTGGATTTATCATATCACAGGATACATAAATGAGGACACCAAACCCAGGAAAATTGTATTTTCTTCACGTAATTACTCTCCAACAAAAGCTATTATCCTTTAATTCCCATGTAATTGTACGTTGACACAATGTTTTTACAGATGTAATTACCTTACCATTACAAAGCAGGAGCTCTCCAGTGCTAATCTCAGTTGACAGGCTTATGCACTTTGGACCAAACTGAGGAAAAATGTACAAAATAAATCCATTTTTAATGACTGTATTAAGCAGTTTAACAAACACCAAACTGGAAAAGGAACACAAAGCCTTTTCTTCATCCCACTGTAAAGCAGCACTCCTGTAAGTGCTGCTCTCGCCTCTGTATGTATGTGTGTGTGTGTGTGTGTCTGAATGTGTGTGTGTGTGTGTGGCTGTTGATGGACAGTCGTGGGTTTGTCGCTGCCCTGATGAGCTGCTGTGAAGAACAGTGTCCCTCCTCCCCACACCACCCACCCTTCCCGGCCAGCTTCCATGGCCTTTGTGTTTCTTTTCTCTCTCTCTTTCTCTCTCTCTCTTTTTCTCTCCCCCCCCTCTCTCTCTCCTTCTCTCTCTCTCTCTCTCTCTCTCTGTCTCTCTCTCTTCCTCCCTCTCTCTCTCTTTTCTCCTCGTTATTCGGCTACTGCCACGGTGCGACAGCAAAGACGCTTGGCCCATAATTATGCATGAAGCTTCGCTGCCAATTAGCAGAGGCTCCCCTGTCCCTCTCGCTGAGTTAGACATGCTAATTCATTTGACATATGATGTATAAAATTCATTATGCATTCTGAGTAGTTTGCATGGCTTACTTCGTTTATAATAAAATAACGTATAGAAAGTTTTTTTTAATTTGAAATTGTTTGTGTGCTACCCAGTTACATTTTCTTTCTTCTCTCTTCTTTATTTATTTATTTGTTTTTACCCTGATCTTTATCCTCTTCTTATCTTAAATATCCCCACTGTGGAGGGAAGGAATAAGTGAATTTTTAGATATCTCATTGAAGAAATGCAAGTAATGAGTAAATTAAATGTGTTGAAGGTTCTTGGTCAAAAGTTTATTCTAATTGTTTGTAATTATTTAAGCTGCCATCATTACAACCTATTAGTTATGCAGCCCCTATATTAAAGAAATTACAACAGATTCGCTCTGCTAAAAAATAAAAAATAAAAAGCGTAACCATAGAGGGACACCAGAAATACAGAATTTGTTAGTTGTTTATCTAAAGAATTATCTGTTCAAATTTGTCCCGTTAAAAGTAACAGCACCAAGGCCCAGGCGCACTAGTTTATATAATTTTTTATCTATCATTGGCCATGGATATAAAATAAAGGTAATTAAAACAGTTTGCGTCTGTGTGATTGTTGAAGTGCTGGGACCATAAAATTGTCACCTCTGCTTACGGGAGGAAGTGCCTTAATGAGTAGGACAGTTTTATGTGTACAGCCCTTTATAGTCTCATTGCTAAAGCCATGGTCAAAGGGCCAGGAAAAACGTCCAAGACACACACACACACACACACACACACACACACACACACACACACACACACACACACACACACACACACACACACACACGTGCGCATACACATAGACACACACACATACAACCAGAGAATTATAACTTGCTCTATTTTACACAGTTATTCTCCTGTCTTCTTGTTGTCTCTCACACTTTGAAGGATTTTCTGTTGAACATGTAATTCAGAGATGAAAAATATGAATTTGCTCAGTTTTATTAAAAAGGGCTGAAGCTCTAGGATGCATTTTAGGGACTGCATAGCTCCTGGTTAGTGGTCACTTATTAGGTTGCCGGAGGACACTTCCTCCCCTGTACTTAACCCTTGACCCGAGAAAGTAAAGGTGTAATGAAATCTTCCACTGAGCCGTCTACAAAGTGTAAGATGACTTACGGTTACAGGTGCCTGTGCATTAAAGGGAATTTAAGACTCATCTAAGGAGCAGGAGTAAATGTCATGCTTAACACCTTATTGGTTCTTTATGGTGGCAAAAAGGGCTCCGGTATTAAGGTTTCATAAAACTGAGGTTTAAAGGCATAATGTGTGTCCACAGTGTTTGGAGATTTACTGGATTATTTGTGTTTGTATTTCACTCTAGATTCACATCACGGATACATATACATACATATACAATGCTGATGCTTTTTTTTTTTTTAAGATTTCAGCCACATTGGTATTTGTGTGCTCTCCAATTCATAACGGCATAATTAGAAGTTCCACTTCCATGGCCCTGTCTTCTGTTAGATATTTCTGTGCTGTTAGGTGGTCTGAGTCGAGGATGGAGAGAGAGCACGCCGGGCTGTGAGTGGGCCGCAGATTAACTGGTTCATTCTTTGAGTACATGGCACTTTGAGAAGACGTGTGTTTAAAATGGCAGGAGAGATTGCGGGGCCCCCACGCACTGAGCACTCCAGTGATGGATGCTCCTCTCTATCGGAGGATTTGCGAAGCACAAACAGATCTGAGCAATGAACTGTGACGAGTAGGAGTATCTCTCTAAGCTTTCCAAACTTTAACTTTGCATCAACAGAGAGAGCAGAGGAGGGAGGTGGGGGGTGGGAGTGGGGTGTGGGGGCAAAACAATACATCTTTAAGTTATATACACTCAATTGCATTTGAATAAAGAATAGAAATCCACTTCATATTGTAGGAATACGTTAGAGGAATATTGATAATTCAGGGGTTGGCTGCCTCCAACAGTGATCATGCATTTTCCTCTAAAACAAAGGATTTACAGCACCTTGGTGCAGGAGTGTAATGACTGTGAGAACCGTGAGGCCTGACGGCTGCTCTGACAGCCAGAGTCCTATTTACATCCCCTTCAACTGTGAAAAATGAAGGATTAATGCCCAGAAGCCTGGCTTTTTAAATACGAACAGGAGTCAGATAACACAAAGGCTTTGTTCTCCCCCTTAGTGTGTATATCAGACTGGGCTATTTTGTGTAATGGTTAAATGTAAAAAAAAAAAAAAAAAAAAAAAAAAGAGACCCCATATGCAGATATTTGTGTTGTATGGCGTTTGATGTGGCAGAAATAGGTCTTCAGGTTGATATCCGGTCAGCATGTGAATTAACATACGCATGTTTGATTTAGCTTCTCCTGCGAGTGTGACCTGATTGCGGTAAATCTTCATGCAGACGTCAAAATATTGGCATGTTAAGAGGCTGATTGTTTCAGACTAATGGTCACTCAGCCTCTCTGATTGGTGCGCTTGGCTGCACTTCTCCGGGAACCCGGCCTGTCATTGGCCCCTTGCGGATTTAGCGATATGAAAATTTGCATTAGGTTCACTTTATTGTTTTCTTGTTGTCTGTTAATTCCAGTCTACAGAGCAGCCAGTGACCCATGCCCTGGAAACTCCTCGGTCTCCTGCTAACTGCCCGTGCAGGACTTCTGTGGCTGATAAACTCACTCACACACACACACACACACACACACAAAACTCTGCCATTACAAAAGTATTATTATATAACCATGGAAATACAGATTGTAACTGCTTTTTTTTTTATTTCAATGAAATTATAGTTTTAATGACTTGTATTTAAAAATGTGTTCACTTACTGATATCAACAAATATGCAGCAAAATCAGTGAGCAAGTCCACTTTTGATTGACTGCCTCATTTGGCCACTAATTTATTTTTCAACCCTTGCATCTCAGCAAGTTTATGAAACATTAATGGGAGTTTCTGTTTATTTCATCGCAATGCTAAGAAGTCCTTATCCAGAATCATTATTCATGCAATGTTCAAACCTGCATGTTTAAACCCCCCAAACTAAATAAAAATCCAATACCTTGATAGGACACCATGTTTTTATTATTTGATTACATAACATTAAATGAACTGAACCCTCACAGCTTTTATGCCAAAAGAAAATGTTGGCCATCTTCCACCGAGAAGAAGCAAGTCGACTTGGCCAAGAATATGTCAAGTTAGTAAAGAAAGCCATGCTGCAGATGCTTTTAGCTTATGGTGGGTGTTCTTAGTGATTAGCTTTAGCACAAACACTGCAGTATAAATTATTTTTGAGCTTGTTAATGAATTTATTTATTTTACATTAATTACATAAGGCAAAGATTATTATTTTTTTCTTGATATGTGAAGGGCATAAAAAGAAGCACAGAGAGGGGCAGGAGGAGGGGTGGGGGGTGAGGGGTGGGGGGGCAGGAGGCATCTTGGGCTGCATTTTTGTTAAGCCTGTGCATCTGGGAGCAGCATGCTTGTAAACCATAGCATCCCTCCGCATCACATGAAAGCTATGGTGTGTGTGTATGTGTGTGTGTGTTTTGTTGTTGTTAAAGAATCTAAAATCTATTGTGTTTTTTTTTCTCCTATCCACCCCTCCCATTGGTCGAAAGAGCAGACATGACAGGAATTCCTAGCATGCAGAGCGCCCTGGTTACGAAGAATGTCAAAATAAGGACTAGATAGCATTTACTTTTTTTTCTTCTTCTTCTTCTTCTTTCTTTCAGGGCAACAATGACTCTGTGGTTCAGAGCAGCTGCACCAGAGAGCACAATATATAAATATAAATATATATATTTCAGTGTTGTTTGAAGCATTAGGTCACTAACAATACCCAGCACATACATTAAGTCAAACCGTTCACACTGTCTGTCAGATAGTAAAAGTATTTATAGACATTGTGACAAAGATTGGGTAATGTCACGCAGGAGGTTTTCATCTGTTGACTATGACTATGATGATGTGAAAACTACATGACATCAAAACTACTGCTTCGATTCACCACATCCTATTTATTTTTTATTGTATATGATAATGCCAGTTTTGCTTGTACAGAGTTTTTATATCTAACTTTGTTTCTCTCTCTCTTCCAGTTATCTACCATGGTTTGAAATCTACTACAAGCTGCTAAATACACTGGCAGACTACCTAACGAAACAACAGGTAACGATCTCATTCGGATGCTGATGCGTATTAAGTGTTTTATGTACATTAAGTGCTTTACCAGGACATTTTCATGACAGTTAGACATGGCAGCATGATCTGACTGAGAAACAAGCACACAGTTTTGTGTTTTTGAAACGGTTCTGTGGTGAGATATTTTCCTCCATTCTGTTCCTCCTCTGCATGCTGCATGTTGTCTTTTGTGTGCAAGTTTTGTTCGCCGTCTTGGGCTTGACTTGGCTTCTGTTGTTAGCAGCAACAATGTTGACATTTCACAGACCAAACGCTGATCTGACACTGGAAGTTATTCCTGATGATTTACTGGAAAACAAATCGTTAAGAAAAAAAAACACACACACACGCACGCACGCAAGCGTACACATACACATACACACAAATGCTTCTCGCATCTCACAAAAAGTCTTTTCCCCTGACTATTCACTGCATTGTACTAGCAAAGGGAGGGGAAATGTAAAATATGCAACAAACTGGGGAGATGTGCAGCGTCTAGCGCAGAGGGTGTAGGTGATGTTCCCATGTTTAGACTGAAGAGAGAGGAAGAAGGAGGGAGGAAGACAGAGCAATGGGAGAGAGAGCAGAGAGCTTTGGGACCGCTTTCAATTGTCATGTAGTCACTGCTTCCCTCAGAGACCCTCAGAGAGCGATGATCAGGACTAAGAGTGTTGCTAAAGAAGACAATCGCATAAACATACACGCACTTCTGTGACTGAAAGGAACTCAGCAGGATAATCGAATATACAGAGAGAGAGAAAGAGAGAGAGAGAGAGAGAGACAGAGACAAGCAGAATAGAGGACAGTTTGTGTGTGGGGAAAAGAGTGAAGAAGAGAAAGACAGAAAGATTGCTGGAAATCCTGGGTGACTGAAGTGTTAGTGTGCATGATTTGGTTTCTATTTACCCCGCTGTCCGTTCCAGGCGAGAGGGAGATGTTGACAGACGAGGGAAGACAGAAGAGCGATGAGGGTTTAAGGCGAAGGGTAAATGAACTGTTTCCCCAGGCCGTGTTGCTGACCATGCGTGTGAGCATTGAGCCTCTCATGACAGGAGGCTGTTCGATTGCACACACCCTAACACCCCCTCCTCCTCCTCCCCACCCCCCCCTTCTCCTTCTTCTCTTTACTGTATATTGCCGCCCATTCCTCCTCGGTTTCTTTTTCTCTCTCTAGCACGCACACGCACACACACACACACACACACAAATACACACACACAAACAACATGCACATTTCCTCAAACAAGCAACAGCTCGTAGCCAAGACCAAAACAAAGTTCTCTGAGAGGGCAACAGAAGCTCAAACAAACAGTGCCCAGCCTCTGTGTTCACAGTAGTTTAGTTTAGTTGAGTTTAAATACAAGTTGCAAAGTTTTGTGCCCCCCCCCCCCCCCTTGGTTCTCCAGCTAGTGGCCTGAGAGTGTAAATAACAGTCTTGTCGTGGAGCTCATAAATGCTGGAGGAATAATCTCGGGGCCTGTTCTGTGGTCAAGCGACGGCTCTCCGACGGCTTCTTAAAGCCCCCTGTCTTTAGAGCGTAGACCCCCTCGCTTAATTAATGACAGCCCGCTCTCGGCCGTAAATCAACGCCGCCGGATAATAAGCGTCTGCAGCCCTACGCTCAGCCGTCTTTTAACCTCAGCATTGCTCGTTAAACATATGTCAGTCGGATGTTTTGGAGCCCTTCAGGCCTCGCTGCAGGATTGCCCTCTGGTCTGCAGCGAGCGCCTGTCCCAACACTGTTGCTAAGATTGACACATAAGTGGTGACATCAGCAACACAAGAAAAATAAAATGCATGTGTCCTATGTTTTTATGTTTCTCTCTCTTTTGTTTCTTCTCCCCCCCCCCAGGAAAATGACTTGAATGACATGCTGAATTCTCTCCATGATCTGCCTGTGCCAAAGCCCTTCACGCCAGTCAACCTGAGTGTGGTAGGTATAGATCTTCTATTCTTCCTTATCAGAGGCAAGACAACTTTGAGCAGAAAAGGGAAAGAGGGAGAGAAGGCCAGGTGGGTTGCTCGCTCTAAGAGTGTGTTGTTGCAACAGGAAGGAGACTGTTGAGAAGAAGAGGAGATGATGGCTGGAGTAGTTTAAAAGTAGAGCAAAAGATACTGAAGACAAAACGAGTAATCGTAAAGTAAAAAAAAAAAAAAGTGGAGACAGAAATTGAGGGATAATGAGAACTAAAACAAAATTGACACAAAGACGAGAGGAGGAGACAAAGATGGCATGAAAACAGACAAAAAGAAGAAATAGGGCAGACAGGCAGAAGCAGGGAGAGATCAACAAAGGAAAGAGGTTGAGATGGAGGAGATGGATGAGGGAGCAGCCGAGCAGACAGAAAGTGGAGGAAGAGGTTAAGACGCCGCACTAGGCAGGAGCAGAGAGACACCGAGGGCCCACCACTGACACTCTGTTTGGAAACAAGAAGTGGCGCTAACAGGTTTTTGTGTGATAAGCTGGAGCTGGACATGTTTAAACTTGAAGGCTCCTTTCACAACTCGTCATGTCTCCCGCTTATCAAACACCGAAATGGCTTAATGATCCCAGGTCCCTCAAAGTCGGCCGGCGTTTGCGTTAACTCTGACACAATCTCTCCTTGTGTGTTTCCAGCTCGTACATAAAACACTCACTCCTGAACACTTTTGCCTACCATAAACCTGTCCTATTTAAGTAGAATGTAATGGTTTTCAATGGGGCTGGTGCACTCTCAGTGTGTTGTGCAGTAGTATCTATACGAACTCAACACCGTAATGGGATCAAAAGAGTTTCATTGTTAGCCTATGTCTTTTTTTTTTTTTACCAATTGAAGAAGCAACTCTGGGTCTTTTCCGTGGCATAGGTCTCTGAAAGATACGCATCTACAGTAATTACACCGATGAATATACAACATAATATGACTAATATGAGGTAATCAATAGATCTCTATGAGGGTTAACAAGGTCAGTGTAGATTCCTTGTGAATAATCTTTTCTTTGTGTCAGTATTTTTTATTTATTTATTTATTTTATCAGCTCTCGAATGCGAACTAAACCTTTTCATCTGAATCTCCGAGCTTCATTGGAAAAGAAGCCCCGGAGAACAGAGGTGATAGCTTCATCTCGTTTCTGCAGAAGCCACTGGTTTGATATTTAATTGATGAAGCAGAATTATTCCCTAAAAGAGTGGTTTTTTGTTTTATCATGGCAGCCAAGAAGAAGGATCATTGTCCCCTTTCATGTGTGAACCCTGTTTTGCTCTCTCTCTCTCTCCCTCTCCCTCTCTCATTGTGCAAGAATGAGCAGTTGTATATTGCCACTGGGCAAGTACTGCGAGATCGGCAAAGCAAGGAGCCGGTGAGTGGAGGGGAATGAGTGAACAGCAGAGTTGGGAGGAGGGAAGGAGGCTGCTGTGAAATATGAAACCGCTGCTGTACTAATCGCATGGGAGCCGCGGCTTTCCAATTTGGCCAAATAAGCTGCGCTATCTTTTTAAATATAACAAAAACAAACTATCCTGGGCCTTGGTGTATGTTTCTTCTCCTCTGGAAAACAATCAAACTTTGTAAATGATTAATGCCATTCCACTCTGCTATATTCTCTCTCTGAATATCAAAAGTTTTCACCCCCACCCCCCCCTCTCTCTCTTTATGTTTAAAGCAAACGCAATTGTGCTCAAAAAATCTCCTTGATGCCTTTCCAGTTAACCCACTTTCAGTGTTTTTGTATAAACATGTGATTGAAAGAACAAGAAAAAAGGCAGATAAGCAAGCAAACAGCCAATGAAAGCCTGGGTTGGGTTGAGGAGCACGGCTTGTGATAATCACAGTGCCACGAATTTGTCGACCAACGGGGAAGGAAACGTTATTTAGCAAACAGAAGGAAAAGAAAGACGGAGATGTCGAGAGATTTAAACAGTACGGTGCACCTCACTGTTTGTGTGGCAGTTACAGGGGGAACTCTTAGCCTCTCATGTATTTCCCAGAGTCCCTGATCTTTTTACAATAATTTATTTGTTGGGTTTATTTAGCCTTTAATCATCCTGTTCCTGGTCTTCTTTGCAGTGGGTTTACGAATAAGTTTAGCAAACATGACTTTGAAACCAGGATTTTTAACAACGCTTGCTGTCTGTCCACACAATTTGATTAAAGAAAACAAAGCCAATAGAGTGTCAATTATTCAGTCTTTGTGTACTATAAAATCCACACAGCTAATCCCTGAGGTTCATTATGTATCATGTCTTGTAGTATTTCATGTTGTGATACATGTGTATTAAATGTTCTGATAGCTGCAATGCTAGCTAGCCTACCTCTGCTCCTCTGCTTCAGTGTAAACACAAGTTGAGCAATATACCTTAAGAAGAAAAATCGTCGGCAAAGCATTTTACCCAAGATACCGTTCTTGAAAAATCCTCAGAATATACAAATTAAAAGCATTAGGTACATTTTCCAGCTGCACATTACTCCAGGGCAGAAAAACCTGGTGGTTTTGCTTCCGTCTTGCTTGTGGGCAAAAAGCTCCTTGTAAATAAAACAACTGGTTGGTTCAGTTTTGACATTTTTAATCTGCCAAGAATTCATATTTTTTAACTTAACATCAACTACGTATAAAACATGTATATTTAGCCTTTTGCTGCTAGAAACAAGATATAAAAGACCTCATTCTTACGTTGTATGCATATTCGGGACTTTTTCTACTCCTTCAGTGCACATGTTGCAGCTAAATTTAGAGGAGGACTTCACTTCACTGAAGTGTAAAAAAAAAACAATAGTGTGCTTGGTTTTTTTTGTAGATAGATTTTCACATTTGGTTAAAATATGCATAAATTATGGTTGCCCGATAACACCTACAGTACCATAAAGAACGGTGTGTGTAGGAGTTTACAAATCGAACGCTCATGAACGTATATCTTTTGGCTAGGAAATTAAGAGAAAAAAAAGCCAGCAATTTAGTGTTTGTGTTCCATGTTTATCTCCTCAGCTTCATCCGACTACAACAATGACCCTCATTTGGGAATACAATAGTTGTTTATTCATGTTAATTTCTTTTTCAATTTTCACAATTAATATATGCACTTAGGAAGTGAAATATTTAGGTTGTTTTACATTAAACTAAATGATCCAAAGTCAACAACAGACAAAGCACTTGTACTGTATGCTGTATGTTTATTTCTTTTTAATTATCTCAATTAGTGATCCATTTGCTCACTTAAGGTTAATTACCATTCGCCTTTTCATTGGTGGCGATGGGATTTATAGCAATTTGGAAAAAGTTCCCACCGCTGGATGACTGATTAATATATCAATGTTAGGCACCAGAACAGCACTGATCAGATCAGAAGCATCTTTTGTAGTAATTTACACACATCAGTCACTCAAATAATGTCATGACAAGTGTAGACCCAGCTGTTCAAAATAGCACATAATAAAATACAACTATTTGAATCTGTATCATGTTGCATGAAAACAAACTGTTGTTACTTTTCTCAGGACAATAAGATGATCTATTTTCTTTTTAAAGCTTTGGTTATTTTCTCTCTGGCTGTGATGGGTGGGGCTTTCTCTCTTCTCTTGTGGTCTTGTGTCTCTATAATCAGAGACATCTTTCTCTCTCTTGGTGATGAAACTTTTGATAGGGTGGCTGGTTAACAATAGGTCTCAATATCTGCATGTTCTTACTGTAATAATTTGTGATGTCAAATGTTGTTTGTGATGTACAATATAATTGCTACATTGTTCTCTATCGAACAATGTTATTGAGCTTGCATTTGAAATGTGTTTTTGAATAGTTGTGTTTTTCTATTTAGTGCATACTGGCCGAAGAGTTTGCCACAGAAGTGCAGATATACAGTTGGGGGGGAAAAAAAGTGTTTCCTTTTCACTCTTAGGTCATGAGTACAGCACCTTTTTACAACCACCTTTCTGGTGCCAGATATAATTCTTCCTCCCGAAGGGGCCACAAATGAAATGAAGTCTCTAATATTAGAGCAAGCACAGACTGTGGGTGTGAGCCTGACATTATTAGTCCAACAGTTCGCAAAACAAGTCAGTATTTGTCACAAGTGTGGACCCTGTGCAGATGAATAAATTGTAATATCTTACTTTAAATACTGTGTTTGCAGTGTGAGAGAATTTACTCTACACACACTACAGTGGATCCAAGAGAAGACCTGCAACAGATGGTCGAGTGAAGGCCCAGAAAAACACAGGTGTACTAAGGATACAGGAGCGAGAGTGTGTGTTTATGTATGTGTGTGTGTGTGTGTGTGTGTGTGTGTGTGTGTGTGTGTGTGTGTGTGTGTGTGTGTGTGTGTGTGAGAGAGAGAGACGGAGACACGATGGTGTGTTTCAGTTGGTGGTTTGTCTACCTGTCTCCAAACAGCACCTCTCTCAGGCCCCTTTGATCTGAACACTGAACCTGCCCTGCTCTCCCAAAGTGAGACAGGCAGCCCTGTGATCCTCTAAACAACCTGTGTGTGCATGCCTGAGTGTGTGTCTGTGTGGATGCACACGTGCACAGTTAGTGCACGTATACTTTTGTCTGTGTCTTGGTGCTCCACAAGCCTTTTTAATGCTTAAATAAAGACTCCAGTTTTCCACCGGAGACATCACCCCAGTCTGTGTCTATTGGGAGCTGAGCTGCTATTGAGCTTTCTCTGTTCTGTAGGCCTGATAAAAGCATTGCCACAGTTCAGACACCAGCTCAGCAATTCATATAGACAGAGCTGAAGATGAGCCATAAATCATAGAACAAAGTGAACGGCCTTTCCCCCCCCTCTTCGCCTTATTCTCTTCTGTGTGAGTGGTATGCTTCACTTGTGACCTTCCCTCTTCTTTCTCCCGCATGTTTGTGTTTTCGCAGCACTCCTACTTCATCGCCCCGGATATCAATGGACTGCCAACTATCCCTGAGAGTGTAAGTATTCATGGAAAAAGAAAAAGAAGAGAGACAGAAAGAGACAAAGAGAGATCCCTCTCCTCTAGAAATCTCTGCCTCTAATCGTTTTTAATCAGATACACTTGTCACCTTTTGAAATTATTGCATCATCCCCTTGTTTCAGTTTGATCTCCTGTGGTGCTTGTACTTTTAATGTCGAAGTTCAGTGATCACCATGGGTATTTTGAGGATTCAAACTGAACACATGTTCTTTGTTGAGTATTTAAATCGTAGCTCGTATCATCCCGAGCCTTCCCAAGTCTCCGTAGCTCGTGTCATCTTTTTACGCTTTACGGCGAGTGACACCAGAGGAAAACAGTAACCAAGCCTGGCAGTTCTAAGCAGCAATGATTGATACGGTGTCAGTTTTCTAAACATGACTATAACATGTGGATGAAAGATGATAAATGTCATTTAAATATGAACTTCTTGTCCACTTACTTTTTTTTTTTTTTACCGTGCAGCAATATGTGCCGAGGGAGAAGTCCAAGTCCTTTTCCCAGCCAGCACTGCTTGTCTCTCGTTATGGCACACTGTGGCACTCTCACCGTCTGTAGCACTGACACTTTACTGCAAGCAAAGACAGTTTATTATGTACCTGCAATATCCTTCTGTTCCTGTCTATCTCCAGAGGAACCTGACAGAGTACTTTGTGGCTGTGGACGTCAACAACATGCTCCAGCTCTACGCCAGTATGCTGCACGAACGGCGCATCATCATTACCTCAAGCAAGCTTAGCACTGTGAGTCCATTCTCTCCGCCGCAGTCACCTATCAGTTCTGCCCTGTCACACACAAGAGGGAAAATGGGTTAGAAAACAGTTAAAACATCCCAACGACTTGAAGGATGACTAATGTCAAAACATTGTTGGTGTAAGTTTCCTCACACTTTTCATTCAAGTTTAGATGAAGCTTTCAGTCATGAAATGTTACAGTATGCTTTGTGTTCTCCGTTTGCCATGTTCGATGCTGTGGATTAGCTGCACGCTACCCAAAGAGAAAAGTTATAAGTCATAATATGAGAAAATGTTGCTAATTTACAGTCAAGAGAGTCACAGTTGCGATCTTTTGGCTTCATGTCAAATCCAGAGATCGAAGTGCTCTGCCAAAAAAAGTCTATAGCTCAAATGTTGGGACTGTTTCCTAGATTGAACACGATACTCTTCATCAATATTCCAGCAGGATATCAAAACCCTAAGTAGCACGATGAGAATATTTATCTGACATGGCGATGCTACTTGTACAGAAGAGAGTTGAACTGATCTGTCGCCACCAGCACCACAACCCCACCCCTCCTCCTCCTCCTCCTCCTCCTCCTCTCCCCACGCTGGCATCCTGCAGTCAAGACAGCCGCGCTGTCTTCGCCGAGCTCTGACAAGCTGTGAAATCCACACTGAAGCCTGGATTATATTTGACTGTTTGTCTTGTAACCGCAACATATTAATGGCCACAAAGCCTTAAATTATCCGTTATTACGTGTCTTAGCTCGTTCACATAATTTAAAGTCACTTCTGTCTGCATGAGGGAGGAAATCGCTCTGTCTCTCTCCCCTCTTCCTCCCTCTGTTCCTCATTCCTCCCCCCCCTCCTCCTCCCCTGTTATCTTTGAGACTGATGAGGCACAGCCAAATGTTTATGACAGATGAGATGGAAGAGGGAAGTGATGTCATCCAAGCCCTATCTGTATCTGTAGTGAAGCCCGTCCTGCCTCTGTATCTACAAGGCTGCACAACACTGAGCAGCCGGAGGGGCCCGTGGTGGTGATGGGTTCTGGAGGGGCGGTGGTGGTGGTGGTGGTGGTGGTGGGGGGGGATTGTACCAAGGTATCCCATAGGAGCTATAATCAGCATGAGCTGTAAAAAAAAATTACCCAGCCCTCAGAGAGTTTCACCTGTCTCCCCTCAGCTTTTCAGACCAGCAGCACCTCCACTCGGGATAGAGGCAGCACACTGTGCTGTGACACGAGGGTTACACGATGTAAATTATCAGACTCAAGGGTGAAGGTGTTTTTCTTTTTAGAAAGGGAAGAGGGGGGCGGAGGTGATTTTGTCTGTGATTTACAGTTTTCTGCGGCTCGGAGACAAATCTTGCCTTGTTTTTTTAACAAATATATGCCGACAGGATATTTTAAGAGCTTCCACGTCAGACCTTTACCTCTGTAAGCCTTTTATCCTCTGCAATCCTTCATCCACTCATCTGTCTATCCATCCATCTTCCTCGGGGAGAGGTGTTTTGGTTTGGTAGCGATATATGTCAGGCACTGTAGTACAAAGGTATTTTCACATCTCCACTGGGATTACTAGCGGGCCTGGTGTTATTACTGCTCCTGTGATGCGTTATTTTTCGCTGTTGGATTCGAGTGACCTCTTAGTTCAAGTGGAAATGGCTGCCATGATTCTTGAAGCCGGCTATGTATATGTGCTTAACTGAAAAGAGAGCAGCTCATTATCCACACCACTGTCTTGTGATCAAATATCATAAAGGAACGCGAAATATATAATTAATGTCAGGGTTTGTCATAATGTTTGCTAAAGTGAGTGTTAGCAGTCGCTGGATAGACAGGTAATATTTCTATAGTTTGCCTGCCACAGATAGAGGATGTATGAGAAAAGGTATTGTTAGTAACATCGTTAGTACCATCCAGCTGCTTTTCACCACCTCCGCCTGTCCAGCCTCTCAGCCAAGCAGAGAGAAACAGAGAAAGGAAAGAGCAGAGAGAGAAAGAGAGAGACAGTGAAACACACACACATACTGTAACACACATACACATAGATATACTGCATTTATTCTGCCTGCTCTAGGTGCTGCCTGTGTTAAAGCCCCCGGTGAACCCACTGTGTCAGTCTGTCGGTACATGGCCGGCGCGTCTCGCGAGCAGCCAACAGCAAAGGAATAAATCATGATCTTACAACAATGCGTCAGTTGACTTATTGCTGTTTCGTGACCAGAGGTGAATGGTACCACTGTTTTAAAAGAAGGGCCGGTCGGTCGGTCGGTCGGCGGTGGCGCAGGGGGCGGGAGCCAGCCGAGCGTGCAGCCTTGTCACAGGGCCGTATAATAGGGCTGCATCGGCCCTTCCTCTAACTAGTCAGTTGGGAGGCCCCCCCATCCCCACCCCCACCACCACCAATCGCCCCACCGCCCTCCATGTCTTTCATCTGCCGAGGCCCCCCAGCTCTCGAGCCCAGCCTCTGCCCTGCCCAAACTCACACAGCTCGGCCCCGGCACCAGCTGACAGCAGCGCTCTCATCAGCCTGTCAGGCCTATGCTAACAAGGAGCTATCCATCCACCGTGCCCTAGAGTGCCAGCTGTCTCTCTGTTTCCTGCCTTTTCCTCTGTTGTTCCTCTGCCTCTCTTTCCCCCGACTTCTTCTCTCTATTTCTCTCTGTCTTAGTTATTCCTGCTCGCTGACATATTATTTTTCTGTCCATCTGTCTCTCAGTCACTCTGCACTCTGCACCTCTCTTTCTCTTTCTCCCTCTCTCTCTGCCTTTACCTCCTTCTTCCTGGGTGTCTTAATGTGTCTCTCTGTTGTTGGGCATCCACAGAACATCGGGACACCCCCCCCCCTCTCTCTCTCCTCCTCCTCCTCTTCCTCCCCTCCTTCCCCCCCTCAATAGACTCATCTCAGCCCCATGCCATGTGTCTGACTTAACGTTTGTGTTGTGCCACCGTGGCCGTGTCTGTGCACATGCGCATGTTGTGGGTGTTGGTGTGTCTTTTTTTGTTTTTTTTTGTTTTGCATGCATCTGTTTGTGCGTGTCTCGTGCGCTCACAGGTGTTGGTGCCTTATGCCGTTATGTCTTTCTGTAAAAAGAGTCGGCGACTCTGTGTGCATGCGTGGGAGGCCTGGCGTTAGCTGTTACCCCGGGTTGTCCTCTGTGCCCCGTCTCTCCACCTACTTGTTTGTGGCACACCTGCATTGCGCCGGGCCTGACATCGGTGTTTGTCAACAGAGGGAAAAGCAGAGCGCAGGTAATTGGCGACTTATTCGGCGCAGGGGAGGGAGAGGGAAAGGCTAACACGGCGATAAACAAACAGGAGGAATGAGGGAGCGGTGGCAACGGGCAGAAGGACGGCAGGAGGAGAGAGGGGAGGCGAAGAGAGAACAGAATAAGAAATGAAGGATTGGGATGAAAACGATACCGGTGAATGAGAATTTGGAGAGTGTGCAAGGGACGGAGTTGGGAGGAAAGGCTTGTGGAGGGGAAATGAGTGTTTGAGTCTGGTGTGAGGAGGTCAAGAACAACTCTGCTGATACCATTCCTCCTGTCAAATCGAATTCTGTTGCCTACAGCAGCGGCTATTTGTCTCGCACTCCGCTCTCACTTGTCAGATAACACATGTAAAAAAGTTTCTACATCTGAGAAGAAACTGCCGGCAGAGGGAATAAATGCAGGTTATATTCTCTCTCTCTCTTTCTCTTTATGTAAAACGTATGTAAAATAATAAGTGAAAGTGGTGTGTGAAGGCCCCAACAGTAGCTGTTGCTCTTTTCTGTCTTGTGTTTCACTTCAACATGTCCAGTTGCTCAGGTAAAGAGGAAAGAGTCAGTGGGTGGAAACACACTGCTCGCTGACAGAGTCTGCAGAGCTCTTAATAGTCGCAATGTTGAGAAGATCCGAGGTCTGTGGCAGGTCTGGTGCTTTAAGAAAACGTCATTGTTGTACTGTAAGGCCGTGCTGTCATTCAGAAACGTAGAAGGACAAGCTCATCTGAATATGGAGATCAGTTTGGTGGCTGCCCACATACTGTATAATTAGGACTGTTTTAACTTTCTGTCATAATTTGGTCAAATTACTTGTACAAAAATCAAATTAGCTGTATTCCTGCTTAATATTCATCTTATACATCTGATACAGTTGAGTACTCTTTCAAACAAGTGTGCAAACTGAAAACAGTGTGCTGTCGGAGGCCATTATTATCCCACAATGCAATGCACAAAGGAAACCGAGTAGCTGCTCACAGCTGGAAAATATTAAACTAAATTGTAAATGGTGGGAAAAAGAGTTTAGTGAACACAGGAGAAAACAGAGGAGAAGAAACTAAGTCTGAAATCTTTGGAGAAGCGTTTTAATGTGTCTTTGACTGACATCCAACAGTTTATATACAATATGTATACTAACTGCAAGAGCAATAAGCAACAGACATTGAATATGCAGCACACACTGTGTACTGTTGGTGTGTTGTCTGTAATTGAAACACAACCTCTGACTCACACTCAGACCACGTTATTGACAAACCTGGTGTGTGACCTCTGAGCTGAGGTTTATTTCTACCTACTTGAAATGCAGATTTTATTTTCTCTTTACTTCTTTTTCTTCTTCTTCCTTCTTCTCCCACTTTGACCTCCTCCTCTTCATCTCTTGAAGCCTCTCCATCTTTCTCTCTCCGTCTCTTCTTCCTTTAGTGGCGTTGAATGGATCTGGGAAAACCAGTGTTAGTATATGGACACTTTCTGTCTCAGATACGGCGCGCTAAGAAAGCTCTCAGGGCAGAACCAAAGACCTTGACTGTTTTTTGAAGCAGGCTGTCGCTGTATAATCGGTTAGCTTCTCTCAGAGGAAGGGGCAACACACACACGCACACACACACACACACACACCCACGCACACACGCCCAGTGTGAGAGGCAGGCAGCCCCTCATTACCAGGCAGAGCCCTGGTCCCCGAGGACTGGACCCAGCACCTAATCCTGTATTTGTTCTTGGGGACTGTATCTGTGATTCTCCATTGAATGGAATATTAAGCACCCAGGTCTTTTGTGGAGCGTGTAAGCCATTTGGCTCCACTCATCTATTATTTATCAGCCTGGCAAATATTTTATCAGCCTTAGCCTCTCATGACCCACTCTCATGTGAAGCCCCCCTCTAAATGAAGAAAAAAAAGAGGAGTACAATTTCTCTTTTTTCCAATTTATCTTCCTTTTTACTTTTTGCCTCATTCGTTCTAAAGCCTTAACAAGGACACAGGGATTTGTATTAAGCTGAATTAGAGAAGCAAATATGTGAACTATTCCTCTGCAGTTCCCTCCAAGTTACCTTATCTCAGGCACACTGCCACTTCCATCGCTTTGGAGATAGGAAATAAAAGAAAACAGAAATCTAGATTTGCTTTATAAATCATTATCTTAGTTTCAGTATGCCCCCCCCTCCTCCTCCCTCTCGGCCAACTCCCTGAAGCCAGCCACCCAGCCTGAGAAGAAGAGAAACAGAGAGACTCCTGTTTTCCCTTTCAACCTGAGAGTAAATCATGCCAGTTGGGGGACTCACCTTGAGGCCTGGTGGAGATAATTGGAGTTGGTTAGCGAGGTGTTCTGTGCCATTACCTCCTGGTACCAGCGAATGGCTGGGGCTTGTCTCACACTCCCAGAGGAGGAATACACTCGCCTGTTGGCTCTCCACTGTGTGTGTGTGTGTGTGTGTGTGTGTGTGTGATGTGTGTGTGTGTGTGTGTGTGATGTGTGTACGTATGTGTGTATGTATACCCAGAGCCGCTTTTCTGACCTCTCTTCATCACAATTTAATGGCCTGTTACCGTCACTGCTTTGGAAAAGGGGAGAGAAGGGTGTGTTGGTTTTGATAGTAGCTCTTCCACCAAGTGCTTCACTTTCACACATTAATATTCATAGCATTGATTTATTTTCAGAATTAACAATAAAAACAAACTGTTTGCCAGGGAATTAATCCTGACAGGAGCGTGGCATTGTTGTGTTTTATTTGAAGACGGCAGGCAGTGTAAATATGCATATGCAGATACACAGAGCAAGACACCAATTAAATGTTGATTAAGTCCTAACTATTGTGGGACTGGGTGTATGAGAGATTGCACTGAGACAATAAAAAAAAAAAGAAAAAGAAAAGATCTTTGCTTTTTTTTTCTGGCCGATATGAAAAATGGATGCAGTTAAACATGCAGGGAGGGAGGCACATGGACACATACAAACACACACGCACACACAAATGCACACACACACATGCTCTTAGACTTTTTTTGTCGTGAGCCTTTCAGATGTCCAGGCTTGATGTTTGGGTGGATTGCGAAGGGGGTGGGGCTCTCGCTTTTTCTTTTTCTCTGGCAGTGGTTTTCAGCCGCCAAACTCGCCCACTTTTGGCCGGTCAATTGTGACACTGTGTGTGTCAGCGAGCAGGGGGTCTCCTGGTAGTTGCGCTTGTGTGTGTGATAGTGTGTGTCCGCTTCACACATTGACTGTGAAGCTGCAGCAGTATAACAGCGGCTGCTGCTCCGGGGTCCCGGCGGTATTGGCCTAGCCCGCAGTCTCTCTTGGCTAACTCATGTTTCATTCTTTGGCAATTTGCCCTAATGAAGTCCCGCAGGAGCCCCTCAGACCTCTGTTCTCTTTCCATATTTAATCATGTTATTTTAATCTGGGGGATGAGCTAAAGCCTCTTTCTCCTGCCTTGTCTGTGTGTGTGTGCGCGTGTGTGTGTTGCAGGTCATTACTATAGCTGGGTTTTCATGAGATGGGATGTCAAGAGGGGGATGCTTTGCTTTAAGACACTGTGAGACAATGACTTTAATTTTATGTGTAATGCTGGGTTTGACAATGTAGAGAGCTTCTTTGAAAGGGAACGTCATCTTCATGTGATTGCTTCTCATTATTTGTTAAAAAAAAAAGAGGTTAATTATTCCATATTTTCTCTTTAATTTCCTAGTCATAGTAGTTGGGGTAATTTTGATTTTTATGGTTACTGTCAGCACTGTTTTGGGCTGCCTTTGTTGCTTTTGTGCAGGTCGCAGCACAATTCTTACTTTGACGTTGAATGGAAAAGCAGTTAATTATGAACACGATGGTATTTGGGCTCAAACGGGGCAAGAATCGCCACTTTAGATAATTTTTCAATTCAGATCGGCATATGCAATAGTGGTGATGCTATTGCAGCGATGACACACCACAACTGAATCCATATATGTAGAGGAAACACTGGTTCCATGTTCTCTCTGTGTGTAAAAGGAGTTGTCAGTCTTTTCTATACTTTTCTCTTCACCTCTTCATCGATCTTCCTCTCCTCCGCTGTGTTTCTGTCACGAGGTTAAAGACGGGCTCCTGTCGGCTGGTTGATCTCCAGCTCTCAGTCTCAGTTCTTCTCTTTCCTCCCCAACAATAGCTCGCAGGTCGTGTGTTCATCACCATCACAGCAGCACCAGGCACGTCAGTGTACCGTGTGTTTTCTGAGGGCTGTTCGTCAGTGAGCAGGGTTAAAGGCTCGCAACATGCTTGTCAGTGATAACTCAATGGAATCAAAGTACATCAGTGCATCAGTAAAAGGCATCACAACATCAACCAGCTTGATCAGACATGTGAACTTGTTTTTTTGTTTAGTTTTTTTTTAAAAGCTGGATATTAAACCGGATATTGTTTGGATGGAAGAAGAGCTGTTCTTCTCTATAGATCTTGGCAGTGTAAAGGTCTTATTAAATACGTTGTAGAAATGCAATAGACGCAAAAGAAGAAGGAATAACACTATATTTGATGCAAATTTATTTTATTCTTTCCTCAGTTTTCCAGAGTTCTTAGGAGTGAAATCAATCAAGTACAGAAGCACCGAAGGGTGTTTTTGTTTGTCGTGGAAAGTTGTGTGCTGACTTTGTCGTCTTGTCTGGTTCTTTTTCTCTAGTTAACTGCATGTGTCCACGGTGCAGCTGCTTTGCTCTTTCCCATGTACTGGCAGCACATCTTCATCCCTGTGCTGCCCCCGCATCTTCTGGACTATTGCTGGTAAGGCTGACCACCTGTGAAACAAACACACACACACACACATGCACACAAACAATGAGGATCATCATAACAAATGTATACACCTTTCTTTCTCTCTTCTTTTCCTCCATATATCTGTCATTTTCCAGCCACCTTCCAACACTCATGCACCGAGCTCTACCGCTAAAGCCCTCAGTGTAATATTGCAGATGCACATGTTCACACGTTCTCCCACCCGTTCTTGGAGTCGTTCTCACGATTGCTCTCGTCGGTACGCCTTCTCCTGCGCGGCCCCCTCAACATAATGAACAGCCCAGATCACCTTGCTCCATATTTCATGCCAGTGCTAGCTCCACGCTCTCATCATCGTAGCCCTCTCAGGGGTTCATTACCACCCATCCAACGCAAATCCTACAAATCTGAATGGACTTGATTGAAACTGAATGGAGAGCAGAAGTAACAGCTCATCTGCGAACCTCTGTGCGTTCAGGTCAACTTCAGATCTGTACATGTTAAAAGAAAGCACAGAGTGGAGAAGTCGGCTCGTGTAAAAGGAGCTATGTTTTTTTTTTTTTCTTTTTGTGGTTGAATCAGTGATGATAGCTTGTACAGTACAGGGCCTACACCATGAGGGACACATCAGCTTTGAGAAGCTATTCATCACTGACAGTAAAATGTGATTTTCAACACTCTGTGAAGCCTCATCGTTATCTTATTCAATCACAGGAGTGTTCCCCAAGCACTGATTAGATAACTAAATAATATTACATGCTCTGTGTGTGTGTATATGTAAAATACATCAGTCTTTCTGCGGGTCTGTACTGTACAGTATAAGCGCATGTGTCTCGGTGTAAATGTTCATGAAAGTCAGTAATGTAAACAGAGACAACAGCGGCTACAGTACAGTGAGTGCCTGCTGTTTGTTTTGCCGTTGCTTTAAGTTGATTACAAGCCTGTGGCCTCTGAATCACTCAGGCCAGGAATACATTGACCCAAAGCGATTGGATTATTGCTGCCTCTGTAAACCTCATCATAAAAATGGTTTCTATTATTTGACTGTTTTTGTTGATTTTATTCATCTCGGTGGATGGGAATCATACTCTATGATTCAACTTTTCCTCGCCACTAATGTTCAGTATGAAGATGAATATAAATCACACGATAATAACCATGCAAAGTATATATTTTTTAGTATAAAATGAAAACTTTTGACACTCTTACCCTTTATTTATCTCTTTAGCGTTCCAAGTCTTTTATATACTTCCTGAATCTACCATTTTGTTAAGAGAAAAGCACCATTAAATATCTTGCAAGTGCAGTTATTGCCATTGATAATATTATATTAATCATTAGAAAGTTGTAGTTATAACAGTTATTATTTTTTCTGTAAGACAAATATATGTTACAGTTTTAGATTATTCAAAATGGACAAAACCATTTGGAAACCCATCCAGTGTCTGAAAAATCAAAACTACTCGTTAGCAGCACAGTGAAGCAGAAATGCATTGGTTCTTTTGAACCAGGCAACTTTTCTCTTTAAAAACAAGTTCAGTGACACCTTATGTGTTGGGTTTGTCCTCCTATATACTATATACAGTACACACCAGTTAAATTAATGTTGTTTTCGCCGGAAATAATACGTAAATATGATTTGGTTAAAACAGCATGTGGAGGGTGGTCAGTTTTGTTGCCCATGTGCAGCTGAATTAAAATATACAGTTTTGATTGTTTTCAACTGTAGTGCGATACTTCTCCTTTAATTTCCTACAATGATGAAAGAGATTTTACTTTTACAAAATTTGGTGTTTGATTTACCTGTTTAATTTTTTTGTTGTCTTTTTCAAATGAATAATTCAGGCTGTAACATGTTAATCACAGATGCCATCACAGGCGATATCACAGTCAGGTCATGTTGTGACTAGCTAAAGAACAATTAAAAATCAGAACAGTGATTTAATGTATGTCTGCAGACTAATCTGTTAATGAAAGACTACCCACAACATCAAAGATTTTATTTTTTCAGATGTGTGCGTGTGTGTGTGAAATGTGCCGTGCTCGTGCAGCTTCCATAAAACATTTCTTTACTGCATGTAGCCATCTGATATTGATATTGCTCACAGCTTTTTTTCCCTCTTTCCATCCACAGTGCCCCCATGCCATACTTTGTGGGAGTTCATCTTAGTCTGTTGGAGGTACGTTCGTTAATCTATGGGGATGTGTATGTATGCATATGAATGTGCATGTATATACATTTGCATCATTATTCTCTATACAGTACATACATGTGCATAATTATACAAGCTGTTTTGGAAATTGATTTATGTGTGTACATCTACAGTTGAATTATGATGATGATGTTTCCTAATTTTTAATAAACTTCAGGGTCCTGGTCAGTGGATCTTTCTTTAAGAAAAATAAACATTTAGGTAATATCTTTTTGTAAATATACTGCTTATAGCAATGCTGCTCCGGGTGAAATGTGCTCTTAATTGTGGTGTGAAATATTTAAAATTTCTGTAAAGCAGTTTTGTGGCACCTCCAACACATTGAATCAAAAAAAAAAAAAAAAACTGACAGGATATGTTTTTTCCTCTATATCTATCTCTCTCTCTCTCTCTCTTGCTTGTGTGCATTCTTAACCACAAGTACAAAAGACAGAGAGAGAAAGGCAGAAAAAGCATCTGCAAACAAAGAGCTTTTCTACTTCATTGTTAAACCGTGTGTGTTGGCTGGGGGGTCACCAGCACTGCTGTTGTGTGTGAATGCTTGTTGCAAGCACGCGCATATTTGCGCTCGTGTTCAAGTGTTAGTATGTAAGTGTGTGTGTGTGTGTGTATAATTGTGCAAATGCATATGTTATAATGCATGTGTGTGTGTGTGTGTGTGTGTGTGATATTTGTCTGACAGTTGCGGCAGTGGCAGTATTTATCACACTCTGCATCCGTGACAGACCCCCTTTCCACCACTACATAATTAGTCCAGATCAGCATGTGAGCCTCCACTGCACAGGCTGTCACAAAAGTGACAAACTAGAAATTCACACACTATGCTGTCTCCCCCCACCACCACCCCCCGACACCTGCCTGCATCCTGCACCACACTGAAATAATTGTTGAATTTGTCGCCATCAGGATGCACACAGCACAGCACAGCATCACTGTGCTGTTGTTGATGTATGAGGTTTTTTGGTGCAGTGGAAACTGTTTGTGCAATCCAAACGTTTCCTCTCAGCGTCGTTCTTCATTTTGTGAGTCTGTGCGTTACAGTAAAGATGTTCTAATATTTTTTTTTTCCTACACGCCATTTTTCATTGTTAATCGTAAAGGATTTGTGATGACAGTGTGGTTTTAAATGTGACCGCTGTGTTTTCTCCTTCCTGGCGCTTCAGGACTTCAATGACTTTGTCTGCTGGGAAAGACATTTGGGGACAAACTAAGGATTTCAAAATGTTAACTTAATTTCATGATTTGGTTATTAACAAAATTACATTTCCTACATTACCTCATTATGCAACATAAGCCAAACACACATCAACTGACCAGTGTAATAATTATTGTAAAAAAAAAACATCAAATAAATTTAATGTGCTACAAAAAAATGTACAATTTGAAATTATGCAAAACAAAAACATTTCTATAAATTATGTATAAACTTCTACCTCCATTTGACAAGTTAAAATAATATTTCCAGGTGAATATTAGTTGAGTTTCCTGTTGCTGATAATGCATTTCCTCTTTCAGAGAGTACGCAGTCGATCACTGGAGGATGTGGTCATTCTGAACGTGGACACCAACACCATGGAGAGCCCCTTTGATGACCTGCACAACCTGCCAAGTGACGTGGTGAGAGACACACTCACACACACTCAGTCACACACACACTCACACAGAGAGACATTTACCTTCCGGAGCTGCTCAACCTTTATTGTCTCATCACACATGACACGCAGACGGCTCCTTTTTCCTCTTTCACTTCAAGCCTCACTTGCATAAATACAATTTTCTTGTCCTCCAATGTCTCTCATACTCAGATACTCACACTCATTCTCAAACACACACACACAGAGACACACATGTGCAGAAAAAAAACACACACAGACAAACACACACACATGCAGAAACTTGTCAAAGTACAGCTCTGTCCCCTCCCCACATCATTAATGACTGCTGCACTGGCTCCTCATATTGTGGCTGTCTAAAGTAAACTCCCGTCGCGTCGTATGACGCTTGAAGGCGAACAGCATTCCCCGACCATCAGAGGCTTGTGGGAAAATGTGCAACTCCTTTCCCTTCATCTCCATCCATTCTAATCATTATTTCACAAAGTCTTGCATTTCTGCCTGCCCACTGGCACGTTTGTGAGAACGAGAGATAGGAGGAGGGAACGAGGCAGAGAAAAGAAAAGAAAAGGCAGAGATGGGTGATTTTCTAGGGGGAGAGAGTGGGAAGAAGGGGGCCAATTACCAGTGTGGGCCGTGAAGCCACCTGCCAGCGCATCATCCCTTTAATTAATGGAGCACTGACGCCGGTCAGTGCTACAGGAAGCATCACCACGGCATCAGGGTCACTTGCACATTTACACACATTCGCACGCACGCTTAAACACACAAACATCCAGAGCAACACACTCGCTCGTCTTCCCTGTCTTTGTCAACGCAGGGATCTGTTTGTTTAGCTGTTTTTTTTCTGGGTGTGTGTATTAAAGCTCCTCTGCGAGGCGCCGAGGCCCCGCTGAGCCTGTGGACGCACTATTACCCACGCTGCTCGCAGTATATGCTCAGGTTCCACCGCCTACCGAACTCCTGCCCCAACAGCAGTATATAATTCAATCCGCTGCCCAGCAGACTCCAGACCTTCTCACACTTCTCCGGTTCTCCTGATTTAGCGCTGCTCAGCCTACTCACACTGCAAGTGTGTGTGAATGCCTACCTGCAATGGTGTGATCTCTCCCTCCTGCATCTTTTACCGTCTCCTTCTTACTTTTTAGCCTGTATGCCTGCCTATCCAATCGGCTGCCTGACTGCGTGAGTTTCATGACACCTGTCTGCGTTCTTCTCTCTCTCACAGAGTACTTACCGCCAGCCTGGACGCGTCTTGCTCCCGCTGTTTGCTTCTCAGGCTTCTTTGCCTGTGTGCCTGTCTGGCTGCAGCACCATCTTCTCACTTCCTGTCTGCTTGCTTTTCTGCACCCAGGGACTTAAGTCCTAAATTAAACTGCAAACTGAGTTTGTCATAAAAAGGAGTCAGGGCTTTTGAAAAGCGACAGAAGCAGAGAGAAAAGCCTTTGTCTTTGCCGTGTGATAAATTAAGTGGCAGGCTCAGAGCCTTTTTGCTTTGATCCCCTACTCACCATTTTCCTGACTAATGACAGAACATAGCCTGCATATCATGTCAAATTACACAACCTGAAACGGAAGCTTCGCTGGCATTAATATATTTATTGTAACAAATTGTTGTTGTTTCTTTTTTCCCCTATTCATTTTTTTCCCTGTCTCCTCTGATCTTTTCACCGGGGCTAGTAGATTAATAAGGAAGCGAGCAGGTACTAATTGAGTGGAATTCCAGGTCTCTTGTTAGTTTGCTTGTTAGTGATGAGGACATGCCACATGGCATTTGATGTTTGTGTTTACACACACCGCGATGTTTGAGGCATTGTGCAGTTTGTCAAAGAGAGGCCTGAAATCTTGATTAATGCTGAGAGATTCTCTGCCTGAGCTGAAGTGCCGCGTGTTGTTCCTGAGCTATTAAAACCGCTCTTCATTTCTCTCTAATTCTCACTGTAACACTGGCTACTTAACACTCAAGCTGTATTCAGTGTGAAACAGAAGCCCTGAGACTCATGAAGTAATGATTATTCTCACTTTATATATTCATACAAAGTGATGCTGGGCTTTTTAAAGTATGTAATGGATTAAAACGTAAAGGCCACGGGCAATTTTTTTCCCCCCTTTTTGCGTATTTCAAGTCTAACTAAGAGGGAAAACAAAGCACTCTGATGTTGATTTAAGCAAACCTTAAGAGATCCGTCTAATTATGGCAACGCAGGCTGTGAGCACATGTGGACTCTATTACGTCGCCCGGCTGACCAGTGGCCGTGCTTTTAGCAGGTTCAGAGTTCACAGTTGTCCTGAATTAGCCGCCCTCTTTTAGACAGGACCCCTACGCCGGCTCCACCAGTGCCCGCCCCTTAATGGTCTTTTCCCACAATTTCACACATAATATTTTAGATTTATTGACTATTACAAATGCTACCATGCCAGTAGCGGTTCCGTTTAGCGAAAAAAAAGAAGAAGAAGAAGAAGGAAGGATCTGAATAAAGGACTAATTGGTCGCGGGTCAGAAAAGGATGCAACAATCTTTTGAGAACAACTTGTGACACTTTTTAAATTGGAGCGCCACACGAATCAGAGGTCGAACATGAACTGTGCTTTAGGTCTTTATATTTTTGTATTTGTGTATAAAAAATGATGTTTCTTTTTTTATTTGAGTTTATTTTAAACAAACGTTGTGATATTATTAGAGAAATGGATTTTATGTGGTGCTTTTTTAGCAGGATTTTGTATATTTTAAGTTTGAACTGAAAGTTTCACTAGTTTTTTTAGCCATTAATAAATCATAATAATCTCAGAGAAACTGTGCTTATGTCAGTAAAATCAATGTGTTGACAAGCACACTGAAAAGAAATAGTCAATAAAAAAAAACAACAACAAAAAAAACGGTGGTTTTTCCCTGGAAGATCAAGGTACTTTTGTTTCTTTTCTGAGATCCACAGTTCCTCTTCCACACAGAGATTGTGCTGATAAAGTTATAATTGGCTTTTGGTTGGTGGAGCTGTTTACCGCGCTAGTCATTATAAGTATCCAAGAATAGCAAATTAGGAGTCTGTTAATTCAGAAAACAAACAGTGTGTGACTGAATCAGATTTGTATTTGATCCCGGCAATTGATCTCCAACCAATGACGGAAGATTTTTTTTCATGTATTATTCTTTCTGTGCCACATATTCAAGGTGAGGTGCTACAATGCAGCTTACATCTTTATTTTCAGATGCTCTCTTTCAGATCACAGCCTAATTCCTTCTATTCTCCTCCTCTCTGCCTCCCGCTACTTTGCTGACACCGTGTACCCATACATTCCAAGCCTTCGTACATTTGATCATTTGTATTCCCAATCAAGGGGGGAATTTACAGCGTACACTCCTACTTCCTGTATTTCAAGCCTGCATTTGGAGGTTTACAAATGAATGAGGGGGTTGAGGTTGTGTCTGCGCGCCTCTCCTGAGATCACCTGGCACACTTAATCAAACATCGCGGCTTTAATTTGGTGTTCAGTTTTCCGACGCTCCCGGAAAACAACATCTACATCATCATCTACAACAGAGTACAGCCGACAGCAGCAACATGCGCAGATGAACAGACACACACACAGAAACACCTACACACTGTCGGCCAGGAATGTACATCAATGGCACTCAGATCTCGCATAGAAGTAAACTTTTGCTACTCACAGATTTTTGGTTTGTCCACCAGATTCCCCCATCATGTCTAGTTTTTCGATGCAGCCCAAGTGTGTTTCATTTCACTGGTGTGTTCCCAGTGTAGCGGAGCCACCTACAGTAAAGCCCCTCACATGCTGTACTAACTACATGGTAGCTCAGCGCTGGGAATGTTGTTGCTCCACCTCAGTTACATACTGTACTTTACCAGAAACAGTCTGGATGCTACAGCGAGTAGGTAATAACATGCTCCGAGCAAAGTATCGGATTTTCTTTTTTGCTGTTGTTGTCAAATCCGTTACTTTTACCCACCGCAAACTCTCTCAAAGATCTGCTCATTTGAAAACATTATTTGACAGGTTACGATTGTTTTAAATGGCGCTGAACTGTGCATACACTCTCTCCCTCTCTCTCCGCAGCATTAGCAGCCCTTCATTTACTCATGTGGAGTTTAAAAAGCTGCACTTCATTTTCACATAGTCGTTCTGCCGGCAGTTCGCTCCAGATTAGAAGTCAAAAAGGGAGAGCAGCATCACCCACTGCGTTAGTTATTGAAGTGAGAGATGACATTTAGCTGTAGTTAATTATGTATGCAAAACTCAGCCGCTCAGCTGCTATAAGAGGTCAGCTTGACAAAGTAACCTCACACCGGGGAGAATCTCATGGCAATGAGATAGCCCTATTAAAACACACACACAGACTTTTTCTCCCCTTTGGTCTCGCTCGTTTTCATTTTTGCCTGACTAATGTATTGTATTGCATGTGCTTCACAGCAGATCAACATGCTGGATGACTAAGAATTATACATCTCACCATAATCTTTAATAGTATATCTATTCCAGTCTTTCTCTATTTTTACATATTCATTTCATCCCAGTACTTTTCTAATTTAATATTCGCTGAAGTTATTTTTAAAAGCAGACCTCAGGCTTTTAGTTAGTGATATTATGTGGTTAGTTACAAGAGACTGTATTTGACTCCACCCCATCAACTTAAGTACCCGTAATTGTGCAGTTTTATCGTTAAGACTGGAAAAAAAAAACATAGAATATTTCATTTTTATTTTAAATTGAATGAATGAATTTTCTAGATCCAAAACTGCATGCTCACTGTGCACACGTAGATACTGTATGTGCATTTGTGCAGAATATATGCTCGGCTCTCTGTGTGTCTTTGTTCACATTTGTATGTGTGTTTGTGTGAACGTCTGTGTGTGTGTGCGTGTGTGCGTGCGTGCGTGCGTATGTGTGCGTGTGTGTGTGTACAGTTCAGACTGCAGCACATCAAAAGAAAGTGGGAGATTTTCATAACTATTTTTTTCTTTGTAGTTCTTTAATTGCGTCCCCATGGCTTTCTTTCCCTGGACAGAATCTTAAACAAAACATTCTTTTTTTGTGAGAAGAAAACCCAACTTTTTATTTATTTATTTATTTATTTAACAACAGACAAGTGTCAGGGTCGTTATTTGGGAGGGTTTTTTATGCTCTAGTGGAATTTAGAGGAAAAATCTAAATATATATACACATAGTTTGTGTATAACTTTTTTTTTTTTTCATTTTCTGATATCTTTAATTATTATTATTTACTTAATAGTAAATATGATATTGTCAGCCCAGCTGGTAGGATTTGGCAGGTTTGGTGTTTTGTTAGAAACCAAGAGCAATGATCAGGTTTCATATGTTGTGGGGTCTGTCTGTTTACCTCTTTGCATTGAAAGGCTGCTTGCTCATGTTCATGCACAATTTATTTTTGATAAAACGAAGCTTATTTTGTCAGGTTTGGTTTCCTATTGTTTGTGTTCTGTTTTTCAAAATCTTGGGATGGTATAAATGCACCATATACAGTATTATGTACTGTACAACAGCTGTGTACTCTGCAAATGAATATAATTTGATATTGGGATCCATGATGGATGTCTGGGTACCAATTGCATGAAGCAGTGTGTGCACAGACACAGACTCACACATTCACACAGATGCCTGGTGTCACCTACATCGGTATCATCCCTTACAGTCAGGCAGGGATCATCATTGCACCTGCTAATTACCATCTCCAGCTGGAGAGTTAAATGGAGATCTGTTCTATGTCTGACCTTTGACCCCATGCTCTTTATGTGACGTACTTCAAAACCTGTTTGGGGCTGGCTGGGCCGGGCCTTAATGAGGCCCCATGTCTGCCCTCTGTGGGCTGTGCGCCTTGGATGCCCTGCTTTCATCCCCGACCATCTTCCCTTGATGTAAATTGAAAAGATCACAGCTATGGGGAGAAGACCTGTACTGGAAAGGCCTCTCTGCATAGATTATGAATATCATAACTCAACAGTTTTTTTTTTCCTCCCACTCCCTCTCCCCCAACCACCCACTCCTCTCTCTCCTCCTGCCACCCCTTCTCTGTACAATGCTATAGTTCTAATTGGACCCAATGGGGGACTTTCTGCCTTTGATCTCATCACCGCCACTGTGACTTTACACTAAAAAATGTCACTGCCAAATAGGGTTATCACCTGTAGAGCTTGGCCTTCCTCTGATGCCTGTACGCATCTCGTTAGCTTCACTCAAACTGTACAAGTTAATTAGTTTGACAGAGCTATTACCGTGGAGGCATACCTGATGATTGTGGTGTAGCAGGCGCCATTTTCAAAATCCAATTACTAAACATACATTTATTTTTTTTGTCTCAGTTGTGAAGGAGGAGAGTGAGCCTCACTTTTCTATTAGCAAAATGCTTTTTTTTTTTGGTATTTGTCATGCACTGCTGCTATATTTGTTATATGTGACAAATTAATTAATCACAAAATGTGACTAGAGAAGAATATTTTTCATCATGCTTAAATTTACTTGTGAGTACATGTGAAATTTCGAACTTATCGCTTTATCACCCATTTTTCTCAAACACTGGGAAGCAAAACACAAGTGATTGTGTCCCCACCTCATTAAAAAGTGTTTGCCACTGCAGAGCTCTCACCCGTTCAAAGCTGCTGTACAGAACTGTGTGTGCAGAGTAAACTCTGCTATCCTGTCTTCTCTGACAGTCTTTGGGGTATGCCTCCCCCTCTTAGACTGACATTGTGTTCGCTTTGATTCTCCCCCCCGAAAAAGACAGTTTAATGATTTACAAGGATGAAAAAAATCAGTGAAAATGCACATAAACATGAAATATTAATTCCAGAAAGGGCTTTACATAAACATAAAAGCATTTAGCACAATGAGTGAATATGGAGATGACACTTGTTAATTTAACTGTGATAAACTTTCTATTTGATGCCTGGGAGCATTTGCAATGGCAGCACGGGGACGTTGTGGAGAGTGAGAAAGCCCAGGGGAGAGGAATCGACGCTGTTCATTTTGTCTTTGTCCCAGTTTAAGACTGCCACTCTCTCTGTCTCACTTTCTTTCTTTCCCTCTCAGCCTCTTCTGCTTCTCTCTGCCTGTCCTCTGTATGAGCTCTGCTAACACTTTGCTTCTCCTCCCAGAAGTTCCCCAGATAGGCTAATTGCAGCCGCCAGACCGTGATATCCTTCTAACGCTGCGGCTTCACAGCATGACATATTTGGCCACCTCTGATTGAAATAGACCTGATCAAAATGCTATCACATTACACAGGAACTGGAGCCATTTAGTGACAGACTCAGCCTCTGTCTTTTTCTCTTTTTTTCCCCTCCTGCTTTCATCTCTTCTTCCTTGTCTTCCTGCCTACAAACCCTGCTACTACTAACAACAGGATTCAAATTAATAATATTGAGAAACGCAGTAAATATCCCATGTTGCTTCACAGATGTGGACAAACTAGGCAAGAATAACACTAGAATATCACACCCACAGATACACTGATTGCAGAGCCACCGGTGCACACACACCACTAACTATTACACTTTATTAAGAGGTGACTGAATGGACTGGTGAAATATGCAGTGCAGTGTGAAATCTAATAGTCAGACTGTTAACCAAAAACATTAATTTACTCCTGTTCCTGGTTGTTTCACATACACTTCTACACATCTCGTCTGCAGTCGGGTTTCTCTCCCCATATTCAGACAGCGGTGGTGAAGCAGACGGCCTGGAAAACTTTAGTTAGTTGTCGTGCCCATGAGCAAGACGGAGTCCTTACCAGCTGCAGACGCCGCTCTGTAGGCAAAGCTCATTGATTTTTGCATATTTATATGTTGACGTGCAGTATAGGATATAAAGCAAAACATTGCAAAGTTATTCAGGGAGGAATTACATTTTAATCTGTTTTTTTTCGCTAATTGAGGTTGAGGGTTATGCTCATAGGTTTTCTTTTAAGATCATCATTCACGCCTGTGCAACTGCGAGCAGCCCACACCGAGCTACATTACAGTAATTTAGACCTCCTGTGCAACCCAATCATGCTTTTGTGCGAAGCTGGCACAGCCCACACAGAGAGTGGCAGTCCCCTCGCTATCTGTGCCTCCTCCTCGCTCTGCCACGACGCAGCCAGGCTACTGCTGAGCAGGTGAGGAGAGCCTCTTGACAACTTCCTTCCCAGACTCCCCAGGGCCCCCGGTGGCCAGGGTGAATCTTTTGTCATCCTAAAACAAGCTCGGGCCTGCTGCTGCTTCTCCACTCGCGCCTGGAGTCCTGGAGACAGAGCCGGGAGAGAGGAGGAAAAATAATTAAAGACGTTTTATGTCAAGAGTCCCCCCTTTCTAGAGAGGGTGTCCAGGAGAGCCAACAGGGGGAGGTGGGGGGGGGGAAACAAGAGGACTGGAAAGAAAGCGGAGGGAAGTACAGTAGTAGAGATGGAGGGAAGAGTGAAAAAGCAAGAAGGTGCTGTTGTAGGGAAAGAGGGGGTGGCAGCGTGGGGAGAGAGAGAGAGGGTGAAAGAGGAAAGAGTGAGGATGCGAGTTTCCATTTCCTCTCCTCTGTCCCCTCCCTCTCGCCGCCCCCCGTCCTCTGCTCAATTAGCAAAGCAGCAGGTGCTCCCAGCAGCACAACAGATAAGCTCGGAGGAGAGGCTGAAGCTTTCCCCCTTCTTTTCTTTCCTTTTTTAAGATGACCTGCAAATGTGATACTTCACACCCAGAATGGGCTAGCTGTTTCCTCCACCAATTTCAGAGGTGATAATTTAACTTTTACCCCTCCATCTCTCTCTCTCCATCACTCTCTCTCTCTCTCCCATTCCCTCCCTCCCTCCATCTATTCGTCTCTCCCTCTCTCCCCCACATCCTCTCTTTATGTCTTCCACCAGGTGTCCTCTCTGAAGGGCAAGCTGAAGAAGCAGTCCACAGCAACAGGAAGTGGAGTGGCCAGGGCCTTCCTGAGAACGCAGGCCGCTCTGTTTGGATCCTACCGAGACGCCCTCCGATATAAACCCGTAAGGATCCAGTGTCATTGATCATTACAATGATCTTCAATAATAATGTCTCTTTTTTCAAATTAGGACCCATATGCCTTATTTAAAAAAAAAAGAAGAAATTTGTCAATGTCTTCTATTGGCACATCTCAATGCAGTTAATGTATACAGTATATTACAATTGTTGGTATTAATACTTTTTAATATCAGAGTCTTTGATTTCCACCACCATGCAAATAAAGTTTCAATAACTGTTCTTAATATTGCTTAGAAGCACTGAAATATATTGTTTCACAAGAAACAGGCACCAGCACATTTGGCAAATGCTCATTGGATGCACTTGAATAACCGGACGGCTTGTACTGAGTATGAAGGCCACCAGACTGTATTTCTATCCATAAGTTTTCACAGACATCAGTATTTTGCTCTTCTGAATGTGTAGCACATAGCAGCGACCTCAGTTTGTGAGAACTGAGTCAAATTTCACTGGCATCTGGTTAGACTGGGGCAGTTTTGACTGAAGGTAAAAGGTGTGTTTTTAGTCAGAGCGCAGAGCGAAGGTGGGCCTGTCTGAGGCAGTGAAATGTCAGAGGAACTGAAAAGAGTCAGGACGTTCCCTTTGAAGATCCCTTTTAGCCACCTTTGGTGTTTTACTCTCCTTTGCTAAGCCCCCCTAACATTTCTTTTCTATATCTTTTCTGCTTATCAAGTCTGAGTCAGAGCAAAGCAAACTACAGCATGTCCTGTTTGTCAAATAGCGAGCCCTTTGTTCCTTTGGCTTTGAGATTAATTGGACTTTGTGGACTACCGGAGTCAAGATGCTACATTATTGATGCTGTCTCTCTTTTTTCTGTACACAGACAGTATACGAACAAACTGCCTCCCCTCTGACACAAGCACTGAGACTCAGTGTGTGTGTGTTTTTTTTTCAGTGTGTGAACACAACATGCAGTAAATTCTCAATTCAGTCACGCTCACACCGAGTTTTCTTTTTGGATGGGATGTGTATAAAAGCCTTAGAGTTTACATACATGCATTGCACACACATAGCTGCCGATCTGCCTTCATGAGGAAGATACTGATCATAGTCCCTGTGTTCTGATATTTGTGAAATATCACTCCGCTGGTTATTGTGGTTCACAGGCCCATATGCCTCGACAGAAGGAGGGGTGTGGATGCTTAGTGGGAATCTTGCTGAGTTGTAAATGAAACAATACCGGGAAATGATAATGCGTTGAAAAGCAATCAGCTGATTAGAACAGCATTTCTGAGGTCATCAATTTGAGCTCACGTCGATGCTCCCCCGGGTTCTTCTCACCAGCCTAGAAAAACACACGTGTGTCTGCTGAAAGAACCTGAAATAGCAATTTAAATTAGTGTTCACCAGCACTGATGGAGCCAAGTTGGGTAGGTGGGTGTGTGTGTCTTCCGCGGCTGTGAGCTCGGTACCTATTTAAGGCAGAATTAGCCGAAGTTCCACTCGAGTAGGCAGGTAACCAGTTCATAGCACCCAAACAGGTGTGAAAACCTGGGTGTGGGGGTGGTCGCGGTGCATTGCATATTCTCATGTATATAGTGGGTGATTATATTTCTGTATGATTATAAAACACCTCTGCAGTAAATCTCACTTCCAGGTTGTTCAGTTTTTGTTGAACTGATTTTAAAGAGGTGTTACTAGGTGAATTTTCATTAAACTGCTGGTGCAGCGTGCTGTTTGAAACGAAATGTACACACACTTGCACTTCAGGTGTGTTTGTTAAGACAATTCGAGAAAGCGGTATTTAGCAAAATCTAAATGAAAACGCTTTCTTTTTTTTCATCCTTGTATTGCAAGTGATAGCTCCTGCTGTATCATGCTCAAAGGAGCCAGTTCCATCACATTTAATTGGGATTATATCGCAAGGAGGAGTTGCAAAACTGCAATGGAAGCCCGACTACTTCAATGCAGCAACCAACTGTTCATTTAAATCATTTATCGAAACGGATTTAGTCTAACAGCAACACACAAAATATACAGTGAAGAAAAAACTGACTATAGTAAACATAAAGTTAAAGTTAAAGAATGACCAACAATGATCAACATTTATTCTATAGACTACTTGGAATCTCATTCTTCAATTTTCAATTTTCTTTGTCCTTCAAATTAAACACCAATTAATACCAATATTCTGTGTAATTATCTAATCCATGTGGAACAATGACTTTACATTCATTTACATAATATTTCATCGAGATCTCATTAAAAGCTGTCAAATATAACTCACTTGTTAACCTGACGGCAGCGCCTGCACATTAACCAGAATAGTAGAACATGAATTTAAAGCAAAATGACTGTAGTAAGTAGCACATAGATTTAGCAGCATCCACATCCCCGTAAGTCTTAAACTCAATGATTTACACTTACTGCTTCACTTCCTCCCACATCAGAACATTCATCCTCGGAGAAACTGCTGCTCAGTCTGGTCGTTCAACGTATCTAATGTGAGATACGTTTCCTTGCTTGTATGCGTGGAGCATGGTCCGGTGTGTATCATACATAAATAATGTGATAAAAAAATCAAGTCTTGAGTCACACATTTTAGTGCAGGATGTGCCACGAATGGGGTGAAGTTCACCACTCGGATTTGCCAGCGCAGCGATACTGATGACAGCAGCCTTGGGCGAAGTTAAGAAATAATGCTCATTTATCACTCACCTTTTACTGTAAAATGACTCAGCCTCTAGCGATCCTCAGTAAACTGTGTTAAAACATTGCAGGTGAGTGAGACTCGCGGTGTAATTTCAGTGGTTAAACACAATGTGACCTTGGTAAACCCAGTTAAAATAGATTAAATTAATGTTGTAGATGAGCAGTGCAGTCGGTCACATTTGGTGTGAAGTGAACCACAGGCTTTAGGTGATAGATAGATATAAACTTAATTGTGGATATTGGGTATAGCTATGCGCACAAACCTGCTCTTAAAGACTGAATTTAAAAGTTTTTTAAGGAGCAGAGAGTTAGTTGTTATTCCCAGAGTGCTACTGAGCTTTGGTCTGAGGCTGTAGTAGCCAGATGGAGACTGCAAAGCTGATTAAAACTACAACTGAAGCTACTTTCAACTCGGCTTTTACGCGAGAATACGCCCTTAAAAACTTTTAGTGATGTAAGTGGAGCAGTATCGCTGTGATGTAATTTGGGCCACTGGTATCATCCCTGAAAATGGGGTTAGTCTCTGTTGGTTGTTAAGTTGTTTTTATGTGCCACGCTGCGCTTGTAGCCTGGAACAGACAAAGCGCATTGTTTTACAGAAAGGGAAAAAAAAAAAGAAAAAGAAAAAATTTAGAGCATCATTGAAATATGTGAGAATTATGTTAATTATGAGAAAACATGAATTGGAAATGACCGTGGGGCTGTGTGTGATTGGCCTGCAGTGCTTCTGTTGTCATCCTCCGTGTCTATAGCTCACAGGCCGACAGACATGATGTAAGAAATAGTAATAATGTGATAATGTGTTAGTGTGGAGTACTGGGGAGTTTACTGGGACACTGTCTTCTGGTCCGCGGGAGATCGTGTGCACTCTGCCGGGGGAACTGTTTTATAAGAAACTGTTTTGTGTGTTTTTTTTCTTTCTTTAACTTATATTCTTTCTCATCCTCCTCCTCCTCCTCCTTCCTTCCTCTTTCCTTCCTGTCTCTCTTTTAGAGTAACTTTCTGTTTCAGGCTCACTTAGGCTTGCTAATGAAGAAATCAGTTGAAATACTTCTTTGTGATAGAAGACTTTTCACAGTGCATAATAAAAAAAACGACACGATGTGAGCGTCGTAGTGCTATGAATTATATTATAAGCCACATTTTTTTTTTTTTTTAGTTTAGACCCCCTGCCTTTCAAGACACCAAACGCATCTGCCTTCCTTCCTGTGGCTCATTTCTGAACTATGTAAACATGGTGGAAAAACAGATTGGTACAAAGAAAGTTGAGCCAAAATTAATTAGAAATAATTGTTTATTTTAATTTTTTGCCAATAATGTCTCCATGGTCTCTACAGGGGGAGCCAATCACATTCTGTGAGGAGAGCTTTGCGAACCATCGCTCGAGCACCATGAGGAGCTTCCTGTCCATGGCTGTCAACCTGCAGCTCTTCAAACAGGTACCAACATCTGTCTGTCTGTGTGTGCGTGTGTGCGTGTATGTGTGTGTGTGTGTATCAACTTCTCATTTTTGTAGTAAAATCGATCTGACCATTGACAACGTAATGAAATCCTGGTGATATTTTTTGACTCCATGTGAACAAACAGGACCTTAGTTCATCTATTCACCATAATTACTTCCTATGAACATCTGCTGTCACTTAACATGGGCACATTGACATTGATGCAGAGCTCTGTCCTGTAAGCTATAGGCAAGCACAAATGAGACAAGATGACAGAGTGCTTATGGCAGGTTACTCTGTTCTTTGCCATCAATGTCAGTTTTATTTTCAAGCTGCTTATTTTTTGGGGCAGATTTTTATTTAGAGGGGTGAAAGTCTTCATTTTTATAGATAAAAAAATAAATAAAAATGTCTCTCAGCACCAGTTGTGCTCAGCAAACTGTCAACTGGGTAAAGTTGGTATTTAGTATCTTGACACTTGTAAGTTGTTCAGAGTGAGAGGGAATGGAGATGAGAGAGGCCTGGGGATTATGGACGGTTATTGACCCCTAGAAAGTGTTTACTGCTGTTATCTCTCAACACTCATCTTAATGTCTCTCTGTTTGCTCAACGAAACCAAATGTACAAACAAAGTCCACGATAAGCCCTGGTCTGGTAAAAGTATTTCTCACTGTACAAAAACAACGCTTGCATTCTGTCATCAGGGTGATTATACAAGTCTGTATCGTGTGTGTGTGTGTGTGTGTTTATGTGCAGCATATGAAGAGAATGAGTGTTTGTGTGTGAGAGAGAGTGTCAGAGTGTGTGAGCAGGTATCCTTAATTCATGTGTGGTTACATGAGGTAAAATCACTCATGTATACTTAATATGTTTTTTTCCTGCGAATCCCCTCAGCAACACTAAACTTAGCCGAGTGTAGAGACACCTCTGGCTCCAAAGAAAATTTCCTCTCACCCCTTGAATTTTTTTTCTTTTGCGCTCTCTGACCCGTGATAGTAGTTGTGATTTACCCCCGAGAGTTACTGCAGAGCGGCCCTCAATCAGCCTTTTGTTTCTCTGGACACTCTGCCCCCGTCTATAATTTTTCCCAGGCAGAGCAGATAGCAAGCATCAGTTCAAAGCATCCTCCCGGCTGGCTCCTGCCTCAGCAGTAGCATTGGGAAACAGGTTTCTTATCTCCTCCTCCTCCTCCTCCTCCTCCTCCTCCTCTCCAGCACGGGGGGGATGGGGTGAGCTTATCTCCTCCACTCCTCTTTTGACTAAAGTGAGGGAGGCCAGCGGTCCGCTCCAGCTCTGCTCTGGCCATGACCCATATTCATTCACAAACACACAAACAATACTGGTCTTACCCGGCCACACACGCACATTCTTTATAAAAAATAAGTACATGTTCTGGGACTAGAGATGTACTGTATTTTTTTTCCAGCCCTTCTGCTCCTTGTTTTGTTATTGATTATTTTTACACCAACTCTTATTCTATTTTAAGCCTTTCACCCTGTTACGTTAACGACTGTATCAGTAAATTGCTCAATATTTATAGGGCTGTAAGTGGAGCTGCTGTTTTGCTACTATTCACCAAAATTAAAAAAACAAACAAAAAAAAAACATCTTGACCACACACAGTAACTATAACAAACTTGTGTGTTTTTTTTTTGTTTTTTTTACAATATGAGCAGGAAATAACTTTTTACAAATTCACACTTTTTAAAACTTTCAGGTGGTTAATTATTTTACTCGCTTGTTTGTGTGTTTTCCCTCTTCTCCAGCTAAATTGAACAACCTGTGCCATTAAGTCCCACTGGGATTGTTAAGAGAGGAGAACCTCAGGGCATCGTGTTTGTCGTTTAGGAGCACGGGTTGTGTAAACAGACAGATTGTGTCTCTTGTTACCAAGCCGTCAATCACTATTACTGGACTAATAGAATATATTTAATCATATGTAATATTTATTTAGTCACACACAATGGCCAAGGTTTAGGATTTTATATTGTAGTGTACTCCAGCAGTCTACCAGGTCAAAATGGAGCCAAATTCAAACCATATTATTTGGATTGGTCGGGCCACAACATCCATTACACTCATACGGAAGCACATGTGTCATGTGGAGGTGTTGTGTGAGTTCGAGGTGTTACCATCCCAGCAGGAAATTGCTTTCTACAGATACTTTATTTCCTGATTGTGTTCTCATGCCCTGTAAAGCAGCTCTTTGGCTTCATGATCGCCCAACAAGTAATTTCAGTTTTATAGAAGCAGCAGCACGGAGCTGTTGATGAAAATTCAGCAAACATTATTAAAGCTTTGGAAGTTGAATGGCCCGGTGTACAAAAAGACCATTGTGCTGTCACGTGACCCTCAAGGCCGAACATAACTCCTCATACCCTTTTTGAATGGTATTATTTTAACAAATTGCTCACCGTAATTTTTGGATAAACACAGCTGCCGTATTGTAAAATTTAAATGAGCCTTAAATTAATCTTGTACTTAATATTTGCTTCTTTTTTTTTCTAATCCGCATGCACACTGCACATGCACAATCATTTCAGTTTCTCCCTGTGAAACACTTTTGTTCCCAGACTTTTTCCTTCTCTGTTCGCTCCAGCAGCCAATCTGAGCTCTGAGCTAAACAAGTGGGAGAGATCAGCCACAAGAATGCGGAGGGAAACCTGTTGACATTAACCTGCTTCCTATCAACCGTCCTCAGCTCCTACACACACACACACACACACACACACACACACACACACACACACACACACACACACACACACACACACTGTTCCTCTTACTGATAAGACTAAGCTGTACACTCTTTTATTGAGTCTTCAAGGGGCCTGACAATTTCTTTGTAATCCCATCTATCAATTATAACCCGTGGCTCTGGGTGTACATGTGAATATCAATGCAGAACTGGAAGAAGGGAAATAATTTCATTTTAAAATCTGATCATGTGGTGGCGACTTCACTCCACTGAACCCACAGGACTCCAAGCTGCATTTGCTTTCTCCCAGAACGTACATCCTGTTTCTTCTCATAGAAATCCAGTCGCTTATTTGGAGCTAATAGTAGATTACTGTATATGCATATATTACTGTACATGTATTTCAGCATGTCAAGCACCAACAGTGGTTGTCATTTGCTCCCTTGTCTTCCTTCCTCTTGACCAAAGATGAATGTCTGTGCTCTCGTCGCTAGGAAAGATGACGGCAAACTGTAAACCCAGATCCAACTCCCACTCAGAAACCTTTGAATCTGGTATATCCCTCAGCATCTGCAGTTTATGAGCCCAATTTCCACAAATAAGACCAAAAAAAAAGGACATTTCCTCAAGGCTCCCTTTGTATATCTCTCTAAATTAACCCCTGTAGTGTCCTTATCCCAACGTCAGGCTCCATGATTCCAGAGTTTAAATAAATGTAGACCACTGTGACCCACCCCAGAGTGAGTCAGTATGCTGGTAGCCAGATGGGATAACTCTCCCTCTCTGCTGTTTGCAACAGCAAACGGCAGCAACAGGAAACAAGATGACATGTAGACATGAAGAGATGGAGCAGGATTTGTCTCTGAGTGTGAAGTTGCATTCCTTGCTTTGACTTTATTTACATACGTCGTTAGGCCTCAGCTCGTTTGGTTAAAAAAAACAAAAAAACACAATTAAAGCAGAAGGATTTGTTGATCTTTATGGAGTAAATTTGTTCTTCTCATATGTTATGTTGACCACATTCATTTCTTCAATCTCCCGCTGCACTGTTTGTTTGGATGAAACTGGTTCAGACTTCTCCTACCCTAAAATGTATTTTTATTTCTTGAAGAGAGAATTGTTTTTTGTTTTTTTGACGGCTTACACTCAAAACAAAGATAAATTAGCCCCCATTTTGTGTACTAGTGTTTGCGTACATGCCAGTGTGCACAAGGGGCCGTTGGTGTTGGTTTGCATGCATGCGTGTGTGTGTGTGCGTGAGTGTGAGAGAGTGTGGTGATTACAGTTTGCTATTGTTGAGTAATGTCTAATTAAGACCCACGGTGAGGCAGGTAATCTGGCTGGGCTGTGTGGAGGGAGATGGAGAGAGGGGGAGGAGGGAGGAGGTGGAGGGAGGAGGTGGAGTGTGTGTGTGTGTGTGTGTGTGTGGAGGGGGGGAGGGGGTGTGTGCTTTGGCTAGGTGATGATTTGGGTTGATTATCTGCACTAATTGGGCCAGCCAACTTGTGGAGCGGTGGTCGGAACCTGCAGTCTCACCTCTCATTAAAATGATCTAATGATGAGTTTCCAGTTTCTCCTGACCAGAGGAGCGGGTGGCCGCGTCGGTCGCTAGTTAGCAGCCTGTCCCCGTGGACATGCGCCCTAAAACAACCTACACTGTTGTTACACCCTGGACACAGAGGTGGGTGTAGGATTGCCACTGTTAAAAAAAAAAAAAAAATCTGACAATGTGTTGATGTCAAGTGTCTGTATTCAAAAGAAAACTGTACCATTTGTAGTTTTTCATAAAAAACACAAGTGTTTGAAAGGTAGAGGGTGATGATCGTTAATTAATGCAGTCATCAGTCATAATAAATTTCATATAAATCCAAATGACACTAGTGCTGATTGTTAGCTGCTTCCCCCTCCCACCTTTACACAAACAAGCCCTGAATGGATTAATAGGACAGATCTAAGTCTAAGGTTGGAAACAAAGATACGCACAAACTTATACAAAGTTAGTTTAGCAGAACTTCACTAGACCTTAGCCCCTGCATCTTGAAAGTAAAAGAAAACAACTTTATTTTTTTATATCAGAAAGTCTACAGATGTCAGTGGAAAGTTTTCCCTCCATGCAGTGATTTGCTGATATTGTAAGCGATGGGACAGGAAACTAACAACGACTTGTGGGTCAATGTGGTTGGATTTAGTTAATAGAAAACAGTGTAGCCGCTGTGTGACTGAGTGATCTACAGTCGTGTAATTGTTTTGGTGAAATTCAAAGATTTTCTTTATGTTCAGTATTCAGGAAGATATATGATAGATCATATTTTTTTATTTCGTCGGTCATGTCGTTTCTTGCAGACGCAGCAGGACGGTCTGATCCCTGAGACTGTGAAGTGTTTAGGATACACCACCAGAATCTTGTAATGGTCCAAAAACTCTTAAGAGAAAAAGGTTTTCATGTGTATGAAAGTATTATTTACATCATGTCGGTCATGGCCTGTAAAGACTCTCAAATTATTTCTTAAAGGTTGTAATTGTATTGTGTTCATCAGAGATTTGCTGGGACATTTGTCGATGTTTGTGCACTTGTTTGTTCAAACCGGCATAACGTTATGTGCGTTTGTGACTTGCGCTCATGAAATGTGTAGCTGTCTTGGCTGTTAGGTCCATATTTATGAGATGGAGTTTTATGCGCTCCATGTTACAAAGGGAGGAAATGAAACTTCCTCATGTCTCAGACAGTGTGCAGCATGTAGTCTGCTGCCCTAATCCCTCATCTGCTCCACATTACCAAATCCCTATTACCTGCAACCCACCTAATCTTAGGATGTAGTTTCCGTCAGGTAGGATTAATAACACCCCACTGTGGCTGGAGTGTTTGAATCTGTGTGTATGTGGGTGTGTGTCTGTTTAAGTGTGTCCACACACACATACCCCCCCCCCCTTCCTCCCCCCCTCCTTTAATAAGCACATTGTAATTTATGGTTGTAGTTCATCGACGGACGGCTGGCCAAATTGAACGCAGGCCGTGGCTTCACTGACGTGTTTGAAGAGGAGATCACAGAGGGGGGCTTCTGTGGAAGTGAGTATTGCCGGACCTGTCTATCAATTAGTCAAATTATATTTATTTGCCATATTTCATGCAAACAGCAAAAAAAAATGATTGGACTACAGTGAGATAAAGAAAACGTGAACCCAAATAAAATAAAATATAACCCTCTCTTAAAACTGTACACCAGTTAAATGAGTCACACAATGATAAACTGGATAAATGATCTACTGTGCTATATATTTTTTATAAAATGTTAATTTGAAAACATGTCTGCTCCTTAAACACTTATTGTTTCAGTCACTTTGAAGGCTTTTGCAAAATGTCTCATAAACATGCCTGTGACCACATAAGGGGCTTTAAATGCAAACGCACCAATGAACTTTATTGTTCTTTGAAGAATAGAATTAAATGATTATTAATACACTTTAAAGTTGCTCACAGCTGTGCTAAAGCCACCGTGACGCTCTCGAGGAATAAATATTTTTAATATTCTGTGTGTGCATCTTGAGCTCTTATTGGAGCTAATACAAAGGGTGACATGCAAATCTGATTGTGGCAACAGAAGATTGACAGAAGCCTTAATGATATGTTGGCAGGAACGTGCATCGCTGCATGTGGAGGCACGAGACATCAGAAGTTTGAGTGTGGAACGAATCCCACAGGAGTGCTTAGACAAATTAGGTTGTTTTGATCGTAACACCTCAGGTCTGAGTCATATTTACACGACAAGAAGAAAGAAATGCCATCCAGATGCTGCAGCTAAACACCCATCATATTATTAGCTTTATCTATTCTGATCTTGACCCAAACCCACACTGTCATCTGTAATTATGTTCTCTAAACAATCCTCCATTCTGCCTTTCACAAGTCCATTATTTCAAGGTAATTTTGCAGCAGTAAATGTTTTAGTTTATCATTTTCATCATTATTGGTTAAAGGGCAAAAGGGGGGGAAATAAGAAAATAAGTTTCGAAGTTTACTGAAAAGAGTTTAAACGGAAATAAGAGCCAAAGATGTATTGTTGCAATTAGTTTTATTTTCCTTCAAACATGTTTCATTACACAATCACTACGTTTGTCCTGATCAATAGAGAAAAAGATTTTAAAATGCTCAATAAATGTGTAACTGTGTGTAGCTAGTGCAATATCCATAGTTACATTTGCTTTGAAAACGTTCACACTGTGCTACAGTATTGAGTGCAGGATGATAATTCATGTTTCCTGTTTTCTTCTTCCTTTTAGGTAATTCAAGGTCTTATCAGCAGTGGATGCACACTGTAAAGGTACTCACAGAATGTCGTGCACATCACACCTAAATGCTTTTATCTGTGGCTCTGGCTTTTTTTTTTTTTTTTTTTTTTTAATGTTTTCGCTCATTTTATTCCTGAGTTATATTTAATTGAAAGCGTGATTGACACGACTCCGTTTGAAGTCCTGGTGTTGCCTTTGGAATGAAGGGGGCTGTCTGAATGTACAGATCCGGCTCGAGCGCAGTTTGGTGTGTGTGAAGCGGCGCGTGCAGCAGGACAGTGGAGACAGACAGGGAGGGAGACAGAAGTGATTTGACGTGACAAGACGTCCTCCAACATGACATGTTGATCTGGCAGCAAACACAGGCGTTACTCCGCTGAACCGACCCAAGAACATAGATCGCTCCCTCCTTCTTCATCTCCTTCTGTCGCTTTCCTCCTCTCCTTTCTCTCTTTATTTCTCTCCCTCTTTTCATCTCTGTCACAGCCCCCCACTCCCACCCCCAACCCTCCACCACCCCCCAATCTCTCTCTGTCTCTCACTCTCTCACTCACTCACCGAGCTTCTCTTCTTCACCCTCCCTCTCTCTCCCTCGCCCTCCCTCTCTCCCCACGCCGTCAGCTAAGGCTGAATTAGTTCTCTAGAGTGCTCTTCAAAGGTTTGTTAAAGTTCACATTTCCTGACTGACAGGGATCTATAAGAGGGGCCTTCACCTCGGCCCCTCTCCTCCTCTCCCTCCGCCGACTTCTGAAACACTGTCTGCCATTTACTCTGTTTAGCCGTTTAGCCGACGCTTTGTGCTTACACTAAAGACCAAACAGAGAAGAGAGAGGAAGAGTGAGACGCCAAAGGAAGAGATGCAGCAACTCAGAGTGAGAAAAGAAGACAGGCACACAGAAATATTGGGCACCGTAATGTCAGTCTGCACAACTCAAAGTAGAAATCAATCACGCACAGTCCCTTCCATCGCTGTTTTATTCTGCTTCTAAATAAAAAAAAAAAACTCCCGAATGCCATGAATGGTGCAGTTTATCATGGCTCAGCGATGTGATACTTTGCCTGATTTCGCCTTTTTTTTCTCCTACTGCTGTCAGAGCTGCAGAGGGAGTTTTGGTTTATTTGATATTAAAAACTGGTCCTGGGTGACGGATGTGGTTGTAGATCATACGAGATAAATATTGATTGGCAGTCTACTGTACATCACAGTATTCCCAATGTATGTAAAATGACTAGTTGAAAAGAACCAACACCCTTCCACTGTTAGCCGTCGTATGAGTCAATACAATAACACATTTGGTTTTAATGATAGTCATGATGCCAGTAAAAGGTAGACATTGCAGTATCACCCTTACCTGTGTATATATTCTGTATATGAATAATGAATGTAAGAATAACTGGTAATAATTGGCTTGAGTGTGTGTATATGTGTGGAAACTGCTTCAAAAGGTTTTTAAAGTGTCTGACAAATGAGTGTGTGTGTCTGTTCCAGAGAGGAGGGGCGCTCATCAACACGGCTGTGACAAAGGTACGCTCCTCTGCAAAACTGCTTAATAGGCAGCCACATCAGTGCTTTGTTCAATACTGTACCTACATTAAATTGAATCTTCAAGTCTGTTAAAAAAAAAGGAAAAAAAATCCATTGAAATAGACCCTGCGTGACATTCTGCAGCTTCTTTAGAGAAAATGAACCGTTATGCTGGAATATATGAAAATTAACGCAAAAACGTGTCCGTTGCAATTGGCTGTGCAGCGAGTGGAGGCATTGTGCATGACAAGTCGGTGTTTGATGAGCAGTAGCATGTCGTTATGTGCTGTACAATAGGTGGTCAGGGTGCCCTTTCATGTTATCGCCTCCTGTTAGTGCGCGAGGCTCTCTTATCCAACCTTTTGTCTCTGTGTTTTTGCCACGGGGATCAAAGCATTTCTTGATGTTACATGAAACCAGAAGAGAATGTTAATGCAACATGTTTTGATTAGTAATCTGCGTATGTGCGTGTGTGTGTGTGTGTGTGTGTGGATGTGTTGTTTTTCTTCCACCTAGGCCAAGAGTCATGCCAAGAGGGGCATCCGCAGACTTAGAGCAAGGGTGAGCAGCTCAGACCTTCACACCTCTCTGACACACATGCGCGCCCCCATGCCGGCATGCATACACACACACACACACACACACACACATGCACACGTAATTGTGTTCTGAGGCACGCAGATAGACACACACCCCCCTCATAGAAGCAGACAGGAAAGCTGCTTTACATGGAGTGTGTGATTCTGACGCAGGGGCCTTTAATGACTGTTGAAGCCTGCTTAGCGCTTTGTTCAAGCTGTACATTTTTAACCAGCGCCCCTCTGGCTATGGCCTGTCATGTCATCCGAACCCCAGCCCCTCTTTCTCTTTTATTGTCTGCATATTTCATCAGTGAGCCTGTGATTTCCTCAAAGCTAATGTAACGAGGTGTATGTTTCCATAAGCCTGATGGATTTGATAAGGCAATAGCAGTTTGATCTGTCAGTGGGAAAGTGAGGAGAGAGGGCACTGATGATGAACAAGAGGAGCACGCAGCGTTCGGCATCGTGCATGTGCACACAAACACACACACACACGCATGCACTCACACACGCAGAGATGAGGTGCTGAAATCCATCCAGTTTTGAAGTCAGATTTCCTGTGCAGTCAGAAAACAAATGAATTCAAGTTTCTCAGGATCACAATTAATCTGCAGAGCATTTTTACAATGTGATACTTCCAGCTGCAGATGTCTGCCCAAAGACCCCAGGCATAAACACACTGAAACAAAACTGATCAGATGTGGTTACTCTGGGTAACCTGACAGATGTATAAGGCTGTTGATATACAGTATATATTTATATGTATGTATATACTGTATATGTTAGACCTGTTCTTACTTAGGACTTAAAGTTACTTAAGTTAGCTCATTTAAAAAAAAAAAAGCAGTAGATTTGTAAAACAGAATTATACAGTAGTTATAATCAAACATCAATCAGTATAATAATATATTTGGGGGCTGTCTATTTCAGCCTCACATTTGTTAAGTGTTCTCTGTAACACAACAACATATGTGGGACTGACTGAGATAAACTACATGTTCATCATAATGAAGGAACATGTCACCAAATGTCGCAGTTTATACTGTAGGTCATTATCTATGAATAACACTTTGGCTCAGTGACACAGAGGAATAAGCTCCACCAGGCTGTAGATACACAATACATGTTACATTTCATCTTTTCACAGGATTTATTTATTCACAGTAAAATATTGCATCTTCATTTGAATTCACCTTGAAAATATCTAATTCACTCATTTGAAATGGATTAACTTGAGTAAGGGAGAAATGCACCTCACGTCCTGTTGTCTGGCTCATTCACATAAATTCAAATGCTCATTATTCACCCAAACTATCTGATCTTTTAGTCCAGATTCATTTAAAACACAAATCAGCTGAAAAAAATTTACATTCTTCCCCCCCTTGTGTCTCAGGAAGAAGAGGAAGAGGGGATGACGGTCTGTGCAGGGTCTCCCACCAGCACCAAGAGCCTGTCTCCAAGGAGACTGCAGAAGATGAGACGGGTATGATCCACACACACACACACACACACACACACACACACACACACACACACACACACACACGCACGCACGCACGCACGCACGCACACACACACACACACACACACACACACACACACACACACACACACACACACACACGCACACACAGACTCACATCAGTAAATTAGTTAACTACATTTACACTGACTTATCAAGCCAGAGCTGTTTTCACTGGACCGACATGGATGCATTCTTCCACTTCTGCACTCTCTTAGCTATTTCGCCATCTCTCTCTCCATCCCCACACTTTTTTCTCTCTCCTTTTTTTTTTCTTTTTTTTACCTCAACCCCTCTCCTCTTTCTCTCCCTCCCTCTCTCTCTTTTCTCTCTTGTAGCAACTCTTGGAAGTACAGTAGTTTGTCAGGGCGCCAAATGTAATGATAAGCATTTTTGTCTTTCAACACACTCATGATGTACATTCAGTATTTTTCTCTGAACAGCGCGGACAGTAGAGGCAACTCATCTGCTGGTCAGCATTTCCTCTGAAGAATTTGCTTGTGCACCATAACTGGATAGCACATTTTCCTCTTTGTTGTGTGCAGAGCTGGCATACGATGAGCAAGTACTGTACACGCACTCTCACAAGATACACATTCATCAATAAATTCATCAGGAGAGTTAAGAACATTAGAAAATTATGAGACACACACTGCAGTGTAGTGTAAATGAATGTGCTCACTTATATTTCTTAGTGTTGGAAGTTTAGTTTTATGTAATTAAAATTGCACACTGTACAGTACAAAACACATGCATACAGCCTCAGGGATACTAGCTATGTCTCTTAGTGTACATCTATACCTCTGTAATCGCAGCTGCAGCTTTTTTCACCTCCTATTGCTAAATAATAATTTTTTAAAAAGGCAAATGGACTCTCGATTCTGTCTAAAAAGACACACACAAAAAAACATGCCTGCATGCACACACTGACATTTTAGTCACAGTCATGTAAGAGTGTGATTAGGAGAGGTTGTGCTGTCTCTAATTAGCGTTGTGTTTCCTGTGTGTGTGATGAGGCTGGAAAGTCTTAGCGCAGAGGAAGGTGTGACGGCCGGGGAGAGGAGAGGAACGGCAATTAGGGCTTTTCTAAAGGCCTCCTCGGACACCCTCCCCCCGCAGCTAGTGCACACACAAAGACGGGCCAACACACACACACACACAAATAGACACATAGACACACACAGTCAGATTAAAAGTTAACATGCAATTGATGTGCACACACACCCACAAACACACACGCACTGCATTCAGGATATACACATGCTAACACCCCTGTCCATGCCACTAAGGCCTGTTCATTGCCACAGTAACGGGTCCCTGGGGACCACTGGAGGGAGGGATGGGGGGGGGACGCATACACACACACACACACACACACGCAGGACACCAGTGCATGTCCCACAGCACTGTTTTTTATGTGTTTGTGTTTATATATAGTCCATCAGTTCTTCTTAAGCAGCACTCATTCTTACGTTTCCACATTGCCTTACTAACTGCTTATAGTCCTTAACCCACATCAGGGTAGATCAGTATATCATCGCAGCCCATACTGCACATACGTACACACAGAAGGAACCCACCCTGAAAACCCTGCTGTGTTGTGTGTTTTGTAAAGTCTGGTGATCCAAGATTCTTTTCTGTCAACAAGACTGAAAATGGAGAAGCCAAGAAAGCCTTGATAATTTATGGCCTGTCAGTGTGCACTAACCCCTGAAAGATTGAAACTCTTCAAAACATTTGTTCCAAAACAAATGTTGTCAGGAAACTGTAGAGATGCTTCCACTGTTGGGTTGTTTTTCAGGATAACCATAATGGCTTGGTTTCCTGTCTTTATTACACACATTAAAGCACATTAGTTAGAAACTAAAAATGCACATGGCAGGGGGAAAAATACCACTGGAAATTTATTTAGCAAGAACATTATGAAATTAAGGGTCTTTTTTGGGGGGATTCTCGTTTTTTTTGCTGCACTTTACTCTTTACTTTTACCAAACCGTTAACAGCGCACATATTTATATTTCAGTTACATTTAAAAAAGACGATAGCTATTGTTCTCACCCTCTCTCATCTCTCCGTCTGTCACCTTACTGTGTTTTTTTTCCTGAGACTGCTTCCTATGAAATCTTTATTCTGTTTTTCTGCCTGCAACCGTCTTGACCAGGTGTTCCCTGCTCGAGAAATTGATCTCAGTGGGACTAACCTGGTTAAATAAAGGTTAAGTAACCTGGGGAAAAAATCACCTTTATCTTCTTATCCTCATAGCTTCTCTTCTACTTGTGCCCACACACAGACCTCTTTTCCTTGGCTCTGCCTTATTTCTAACTCCTCAAGTCTTTGCAACATTTCCCAGTCCCTCTCTTTGCACAAACCAAGGTCCTGTCTCTGTCCATATATTCATACATGTATGAATATGTCCCCACTGGACAGTAATAATATATAATCTCCTAAAATAATAAGAAAAAAATCCTACTTTTCTTATATGAAATGAAATCAAAGCAGGAGCAGGGATCCTGCTTGTTTAAACAGAAGGGAACAAAGCTGCTCCCTACAGTAAAAAAAAAAAGAGAGAAAAGATTTCAGCATTATACACACCAGGTGACACACACTGACATATTCCTGTGCACTGTGTCCTTTCCCTGCACCGCCTCCCTGTGTCCTCCTTGTGTCTTCATACCTTTGACCAAGTGACAAACAAATGCCTCTTCATCTGCCTGATAAATTCACAAACATCCTGTCATCAGACGCTACAAAAAAATGTGATCTGATTAAAGACATTCTCCACTCCACAGCATGACAGGAAACAAAAATCCTGATACATTTTCATCATTCATCATTTTTTAGCGAACACCTCTAACTCTGTCCTTGAAATGAAATGAATGATCCTGGAGAAGCTCCTTTAATTAATCATAGCAACAACAACAAAAAAAGAAAAAAGAAAATAATCAGAGTTATGAAATTCATATTCTATTTGATCAGCCAACACATGTACCAAAGTGAAAGTGCTGCCGTCATATGCGTACATATTTCAGCCGTATCCGGCAATGTGGGTGATTTGTAGTGTTTGGTGAGCTTGTTGATTAAGAATGTAGGAGTAATCCTTTCGTTTGACAAAAACAAGACTGAATTGGACCGCTGACTTCTTGTCTGATACAACAAACAGCAGCCATTGTTCTGGCTCCTGTATGTTTTTTTTGTTTTGTTTTGTTTATTTTTATGTGTGAATGCCACTTTTGTGTTTTGAGATCCGGTATGGAAGATATTGTATATTTTGTGTTGCACACGTTTTATGTGGTATTGCGCTGTAAGCATCTGCAAATAGAAAGTGTGTCTGTGCCTCAGCCCTTTTGTACATGAGCATGTATTTCAGTGTGTGTGTGTGTGTGTGTGTGTGTGTGTGTGTGCTCCTTGTGCACAAACATGCAGAATGACAGCTGTTAAGAGAGCAGAGGAGGGTAGAGGTGGGGACAGTGTTATGGACAATGACAGCCAGCAGGCTTGTGGCCGGACTCAGCCCCGGGCTCTGGACTCTTCACCTGGTGAAGCAGAGGAGATGCCAGACTGGAAAACACCACACAAGCTCTGTGTGACGTGGGGGGGGGCTAACACAGATGTAAACCAGAGGAACAAAGTCACATGGATACTTCAGTGTGTGTAGATGCTGCATGTGTGGATGCATGGGTGGGTATCTGTGTGTGCTCCATCAGTGGGAGACAGCTCATATGTTCATGGCCAGTGGACACATATGTACACTATACACATGACTTGTGAAGTGTCTGCGTTGTGTTCAGGGAAATGCACATTTGTGTGTTGATGATTTCGGGATGAGCAACTATCATGAGTCTCTGAGTTCAAACATGCTCTTACTAATATGTATTTTTTATACAACAACACTTAACTTGAAGTATTGCTCATAACGCAGTCTGTGGATATTGAGTGTGCATTATATTCAGTGCATGATTTAAAATACTATAATATGGACAGAATGCAAAAGCTATGCTTTCTGAGTAAACTGAATAGCTAATAACAGTTTCACAACATATTCACTTACTGTAGATTATAGAGCATACAATGCATGTTTGTTATAAGTCATAATAATAGTTTTTGATGTCATTCTAAAATGGAAAATAGTTCAGATTTGCTCATAATATTCATGGAAGGATTAATATTTAGATGAATATTTTTAAATCAATAGTTAGGATGCACCCAGAGAACTTAAGAGTACAGTGTCTGTGTCCATAGCTCTATGTGTGTGTGTGTGTGTGTGTGTGTGTGTGTGCGCGCGTGTGTGTTTACATGCTTATTTGTATGCGTTTGTAGTTTCCACTTTTGCCCAGTTTCTCCCCACTTCAGACACAGCGCGGCCTCCTCGCTGAAACCAAAGTGCCATCTCCTGGCACCGTCACAGTACTGCACTGCGCCCATTCACAGAAAGACACCTGGTGATTTTACTGGATGAGTTCAGTTTGGTCTAACAGAATGAGCATAATGCACATTCTCCGTCTTTTATATGGCTCATGTTTTAAGCGAAGAGGAAGTGGGCTTTCAGCAACAGCCAGTTGGACAGAAAAGCTGTGGATCTCGCCTCAAACGCTATCCCCCCCCTCTCTCTCTCCCTCCTCCTCCTCCTCCTCCTCCTCCTTTCGAGTGAGCAGCTCTTAAACAGGCAAACACAGACTTGGCCATACTTCTACAAAGCCTCTGCCTCTCCCCAAGGTTTGTTTGCATTTTACCGGCATCTCTTTACATACACTGCCAAGCTGTGAGATCAGTGCCCACTCAGAAATACCATATGAAATGTATAATGTAAGACTTGCTATTAAAGTCCGCGAGCGTTTGGCCCTGTCACAGAGAGGCATAGTTGTTCCGCATAACCGGTCATGCAGGGAAGGAAGGGAATAGGAGGGGAAAGTTTGTTTCTCCAAATGCAGCTACTAAAATGAATGATGATGACTATTTTCCCCTCATAACCACAGAAATGAAATGTAATTTGTTATATCAAATCTGAAGACTTTTTTCTTTTCAAGGTCCCTCAGATATATTTCATTCTTTTTGCTCATTGGAGGCTCCGGGTTTAAACGCTTAGAATAAAAGATAATTTAGTCATGTTAACCATTCTGCCCTCATTTACTCTCAATCCAAAAGTGACGACTGGTATCTGTTTGTTTTTTATATGTGAAAATGAAACTGGAGGGAGTCAGGTTTCTTTTTCTTCTGTAGCCAGATACTCATGGAGACAGACGCCAAAGTACTATAATCACAAAATAACATAAAAATAATGAAGAAATGCTTCCCACAGAGTTAAAAAAAAAAAAAAAAAAAAAAAAAAAAAGGAGTTCACTTTGCAAGAGAAGCTGAGATGTCAAATCTTTTCCCTGATTTAAGAAACACAGGAGGCTTCCCTACCTCTTCCAAAATACTGGATGGAGCTGGTTTTTACTGAAATACCCTGACCATTTTTATTATTTTCATGACGCCTGCTCCTCTGCTGTATCCTCCTCTGACTCCCTCGCTCGCTCGCTCTCCACGTATCTGTACAGTCGCACTTGTGGCGGAGAGGAAGGAGGCGAGAGCCAGACAATGACATCTGTCACTGAGTGATGGAGGGAGAAGGTGGGAGATGGGGGAGGAGGGGGGTGGGGGGTGGGGGGCATGGAGAGAGAACCGCTTTTTCATTTTCACCTTTCAGCTTCGCATTAGCCGACAGCGAGAAGCTAATGAAGGCGCAGTATGATAATCTGTTGTTCTGCTATTTCATGCTTTCCACTGTCCTGTCAGGCCTGGGGAGCTATGGGATGGTGGCAGAGCTGTCACAGCTTCAACACAGAACCTGTTTGCTCTGGTTGAGAATATCTCATTGTGAATGTCTGAATTTGAAGAGTCTATATTTTTGTTATTGTTGTTTTTTTCTTTAACATTGACATACAGTACATCTAATTTTAGATCTCAAATTGAACTGCTTCTTGTTGGTTTCGACAGCTCTTGAGGAGCGGCGATATTATGTTCAAGTAACTGACAAAAGCGTACTTAGTACTTCACATTACCAGTGAAATGAATACAATATGCTGGCCGTTTTGCAAAAGCAAAAAAAGGATATAAACCCACTCCTGCGCCAAATTTGGCGCTTCTATCGTAAAATGCTCGGTTGTTGTAAATAGTTTAATCTTAACTGCTGCACTAAAGGGTCACAGTGAAGAGAGGGAATGACAAATTGATAAAGCCGTGAAGTGAGGTACCATCCATTTACTGCTCCCTATGGAACTTCCTCTCAGGTAGACGGCACCAAAGCTGTAACCGAGATCAGAGGGCCAGGCTTCATGACCTGTGTCTGGTTGTGTTTGGGTTCACCTTGCTTTAATAAACACCTAAACGCAGAGAGAGGCCCCCGCTTCCCTGCGCTCAGCCCTGTCGCACAAATGAACAGGCTAAATTACTGCACGCACCATAAACATACAGTGTGCGTGTGTTTTGTAATGTTTTGTAAGTATTCCAGCCCCACCTCCCCTCCCCTTCCTAACCCTCCGCTCCTCAAGTATCTCACAGGTGCATCTCCGCTCCGCCGGCCCGCTCTGGCTGGCTGGCATGTCGGCCTGGCCCCAGATTTACTGCCCTGACACAGGAATCCATTAAAGGCTGTTTAGGGATCCCAGGCCTGAGCCCCTCTCAAATCTCTTTCATTATAGCTCCAAGCTACCATGGAAGGGAACAGCTTGGCCAATCAGCAGTGCCACCACATGTGTTCGTGTTTAGCCCGATGGCTGAGAGGCTTAAGTGGCTACTGCACACATCTCCTCCGCTGACTTTTATGGAGAAAATGGCACTTTAACTCTTTGTGTTTTTTTGTAATAGGGTGCGTATGTGACTTGACTTGTGTGTGTATGTGAGAGAAAGTGTGTGTATGAGCGTGTGTGTGTGTGTGTGTGTGTGTCTTCCCTGGCCGAACACAGGCCCTAAATGAGGCCAGGCCAGCCACACGTTACATTCCGCCTGTCTGGCTGGCACTGTGTCGGCTAATCAAGACCGGCTTGGTTCACGGGTCCAACACTGACCCCCACCCCCACCCGCACCATTCCCATCATTCTTTGGGCTTTGAGGAATCTTTCCTCACCTCTCTACATTTCCTTCCCCTCTTTCATTCCTTACCTTTGTTCTTTTTTCTTATCTTGTGCTCAGTTTTTTTTTTTTTTTTTTTTTTTTTTGTAAATGTTTCTCACAATTTTTCACCTTTTGCGTCTGTGATTTTTTTTTTCTCCCTGCGACCCAAAACCGCAATGCAAGCACACAAACACTAGCATCCTCACCTCTTAAACACACCCCCTGTGCTCCGCTCACTTTTAGGGTTGTAAAGAGCCTTTTTCTCAGTACTGGGCTTTGATAATGTGGCTAACGTGAGTTTACAGAGAAACACGCAGAGAGAAAGAGAGGTGGAGCCAAGTAAGTGTAAAAAAAACAAAAAACAAAAACACTGCAGTGCACACACAGATTGTTAGCAGTGATATCATGTATCCTTTATTGTATCCTCATAGTGCCTGCATGTGCACACAACACAGAGAAGGATGATTTGAGATATCGGCAGAAATTAGACGTAGGAGGTGAGCATCAGTGTAGAAGAAGGTAAATGGGCAAAAAGTAAAGCGTGTACATTAGAAAATGAAAGATAGTATTAACATAAACGAACATGCGCTCGCAGTGAGGGAGGAACATGTGCGTCGTAGTGGAAGGCATGTTAATAAGTGGCCTGGGGCAGATTTGGGCTCCCATGGGGAGAGTCCTGCCCCGCTCTGTAAAGCTTCTGTCTCTTCTTTAACCTGCCCATTAAACATGGTACACAGGTGGCTTATTAAACTGTGTCAGACAACTACAGTACACGCTGATCATTCAACACGCAGCAGTGACAAATACAATCACATGCACTGGTGCTGCAATACAAATGATCTCTGCTGTTGCCCTCATCTTAACTCACAGTGCGTAAGTAGCTTGTAGTTCACATATAATGCCAAGTTTGATAAAAACACTGCAGGGGATATTAAAGATTTTTATCCCCAGACTCAAATTTGACAAATTTAGTCTCAACCCTGAGGGTTGAGGCTCATTAAAACAAGCTAGTACTCCTGTCTTATGGGGACCCACCAAACACAGACCTGCATCTTTTTTTCTACCCAGTCCCAAGTCGTATTTTTTTATGAAAAACTGTACCTCAGCAGAACACCACATTCTGTCTAGACTCCATATTGTATCTCTAAGCTGCGGCTCCCCCTGAGTCCACTTGTATTGTTTTATCACAGTGTTATTGTCTAACTGAATCCACTCGCTGTGTTTTTCTCATTAACAGCAAAACTTCGGCAAGTCTCCCATGAGCATGGGCCCTCGAGACCTCGGCTACGGACCTGATGATGACGAGCTGGACAGTGCAAGCAAGTAGGTCCCTTTTCTGACCTGTTGCCTCTCAGTAGTTTGTCACTGAAGCGGTTCTCATGTTGCTTGAAGTGTGCATGTCAGGTATGTCAAGGTTAGTGACTGGCTGATTCATTTTATCTAGAAAAAGTTGATGGCCTGGTGAAAAGTGGATTTCCAAGCAGACTCAATCTTTTTACTCATGATAACACTGCCCCCAAGTGGATGCACTGTGTATATTAGATGTTATGTTTGAAAGTTCCCATCATGGATCAGTGTTAAATGTTCCTCTGAAACATGATACGATGTTTAACAGCGTCGCTTGTCCTCTAAAAACACAGAATCTCCTCAGAGGACAGCGGCGACGTTCCTTCCTACACCGAAGACAGCGATGATTCCTACTCAATGGAGCTCGACATGGACTCTTCCCACTCAGGCCAGATGAATCTGCTGGAGGAAATACTGGACTCTCTGAACACCTCGACACTGGAGCAAGGCAAACTTAGTGCTGCCAAGAGTCTGGACTTCTTCAGGTCCATGGACGATTTAGATTTCAAGGCCCCGGTGCGTAAGATGGGAAGGCTGCATGAGATTTTAAGAGGGAATAATAAGTCCTATTAACATAACCTAACCTTAAACAGTGCTAATGTGATGCTACATTGATAGATGAAGGGTAGATGGTTAGAATTAGACATGAAATCTGCATAAACCAATTTATTTGGCTTTACATAATTCATCACTTGTGAGCACATTAGAATTCTTGTCTCTTATCAGTTTCACATATGTTGCCATTTTCTTTTTAAGGATAACTCTGGTGCTTTAAAACACTGAACACTTTGTGCGAAAAATTGAGATTTGAGATTTAGAGCGAATTAGCGGAGAGTTTAGCTTTACCGCCATGTTTGTCACAGCTCTAATTGTGTTAGATATAATGACTTACAGATCAGTACTTAAATTAATTAGTGTGTGTAGTTGTTTTAACTAAAAGCCTCCAGAAGACTCATAATCAATAAATAACTGTATTATTTAATATTTACTAGTAGTAATTATCTAGAGAAGTTCATTAGGTAGATTGAGACTTCGCTACAATAGTAATAGTAAAGAGGCATTACAATCATGTTTAATGTCTGATTTTCAGGTGTGCATATCTTTATAGATTTATAAACACTCCTCACATGCATGTGGTCAGCAGCTGGTGTTGAGGTGCACATGTGAAATACTGTTTTCACCCGCTGAGATTTGCAGACACCTGGGTCTCTTCATCAAGGTTGCTCTTGTTTCTTTTATTGCAGACCAAGCCGACACCTTCCAGTGAGTGTAAACCTGCAGATCAGAGTGGTGGTGGTGGTGGTGGAGGTGGTGATGGTGGTGGAGATCAGGGCTGGAACTTGGGCCAGGACGACAGCGCAGTCCATGGGAAACACCTCCCACCTTCCCCACGCAGGCAGTCCAACAAGAGCAGCCTGAAGGTGTCCAAGAAACCAGCAGCAGCAGCAGCAGCAGCAGCAGCAGCAGCAGCAGCAGCAGCAGCAGCTCCTCCAGCGGCCGTCTCTGCTGCTGCACCCCCAGACCAGACCGCCGACGTCTCCAAACCACGCCTCCCTCTGCACAACGCCGACCCCGCCCCTCACTATTTACATTCAGGACGACAACCAGGACACCGCTTCTCCTACTCCCCTGTACAGTCCCATAGACTCGCGACCACGCTGCCGTCTCCCACTCTCTCTTACGACGCTTACGGTTCCTCGGCGCCCGTTTCCCACCCAGACTACTCTCCTCCCGCCGCCGGGTCCGGTCGGTCTCGGACCATCTCGGACCCCCAAACCAGCACCGAGCCCTCTCAGAGCCAGAACCAGACCGCCTCCACCGGCATCCTGAGGAGGAAGGTGCTGTCCAAGGAGACGGTGAAGCAGTACCAGGAGAAGGCCCTCCAGAGGCAGGGCAGCAGGGGCCACCAGGAGGCCGAGGGCAGCCCGTCGAAGCACAGACACTCAGCTATGCCCGTCCCCTGGGAGAAGGAGGTGTCCAAGGAGGGGCTCCTGGGGCTCGGCCTGTGTCTGGGGCAGGGTAATGGCTCCGAGGCGGCTGTGGTGCAGGATCAAGGCCTGCTCGAGGAGATTGAGTCCATGTGTTGCCTCAGCTCCGTCCTCCACACCAGCCTGCAGCTCTCACAGGTTCACTGCAACAACAGTCACCACCAGGTCCAGGGCAAAGCCACCGATGAGTCCTAATAAGGGACGTCAGAGACTTAAGAGTCTGTTAAAAATGAAACATACTCACTCTCATTCTTCTATAACAATTAGCTGCAGACTCAGAGGACACGGTCAGTTCAGAAGTTGTTTTTATTCTAACAGCACTTACTGTAGTCGTCAGGAAAAGTCACAAACAAATCTGATGTCACACAGGAACGAGATGGAGATGAGTTGGCGCGCTGAGGAAGTCTCCATCCATCATCCATCTCTGTATTTATATAATGAAATCCTTATTTTGTGTATTTTGTGAAAACAAAGCCACTGTAACAGGAGCATTAAAGCCTGTTTCCAGTAGAATTAAACGTTCCCATCATAAGAATCTGGATCTTCAAGCAAACAAAAAGAACCTTAACACCACAAAAGGTGTCTGCACAAACATTTTGGTAAAATTAAACTTTGTTTTGTGAAGGAAACAGGTTGAAGTAATCTCACTACAGTGGCAGATTTTTCACATCCAACACAAAATAAGTACTTTTCCTTCAAGAGAACTGGGTGTGCTGCTGCTGAAGTTGCAACGAGTGAGAAACGGAGACAGGGACACTCCAAAAACTCAAAGTAGGGTTAGTTTTAGGATTTTTTTTTGTGTTTCTGGAGTGTTGTTGTCCCAGTCGTGTGAAGAAAATACAACGCTATAAACTCAATTACAAACAAGAAAGACACAAGAGGATTTGTTTACTCCTCATTGTGGTGTTTCTGCTTGCGATCATCTAGATTTCTGGATGACGTAACTATTGCGTGTTGTATTTCTCAGCTTTTACAAAGCCTCACCCGACAAACTTTTTGGGGATCATGTAAAGTAGCCAAGCGGTTAATGGAGAAAAGGAGTTGGAGAAAAAACGCTCAGTCAGAATTAAGAAGGGACGATCATCACTCCTCAGCACATTGTGTCAGTCGTCCATTCTGTGTCTCAAACATTTCACGTGACCGGACTGAATTTGCACTTGTAGATTTACAAATAATAATCAGTAATTGCGACCTGGTACTAAAAAAAAAATATCACCTGAGCGAGAACAACAAAGTGAGGCAGGAGTTTCCAGACACAGAGTCCACTCGGGCCTTTGAAACTAATTCTACACTGTGTAATTATGTATTTTTTATCACCATGCCTTAAATGGACATGTGATTTGTTGATGATACTCTGGTGTCTTAATCTATAGATACCATAACAGGTACTTTGTAATCAGAATAATGACAGATCTTAAATGCAACAGTTAGTAGTACTTAAACAGCACTGTATTTATCTGGATGAATAGAGTAGTTAATATATGATGTGCTTTAAGCTGCTGTTTTTAATTGCATTCCAGATCATGCGATGTGCACGTATGTACGTAGGGAACCTCTCTTTCTCCCCTCTCCCCACGTTCCTCAGGACACTTCTGTCTCTCTGACGACATGCAAATACACTCAAAAGTTCAAAATGGATTATTTTTTTTAAAAAGCCAGTATCCTCGTTTCATCTCCTCGTCTTTCTCTTCTTCCACCGTCACCACTCTGCTCCTCATGTTGTCTCTTCTCATTTTCTGCCTTTTACTACTTTCAGCACATCTACTTCTCACTCTCGACCTTAAGACAAAAAAGAAAAAGGAAAAAAAAAAAAAAAATGGCGGCCAGTCGTTGCGGAGCTTGTGAGGTTTGGAGTGGATGTGTAGAGGGTGAACTTTATAGGATATGTCTGGCAGTGCTCTACGTTTCGGTTATTATCAGCAAATCCCATGGAAAGACCAAAACTAACAATACATTATTCTGTCTCATTGCTTTCAGACTTCCCTGCCCTGTCTGTGGCACTCAGCCCCCGAGCACATTTGTTCCTACTCATGATGTAAACTTTTGAATATGACTCACTAATACTAAACATAGTTTCCATTTTCAGTCTCCGAGAAGGCTGCAGCACCTTTACACAGGGCTAAATACTGCATTTGAGTGGTTTCATCTACAGTATAGATTATTATTAAGTATTAAGTGATTGTTTTGGTCTTTTCATAGATTTTGTTGCCACTATTGAGCATCACCAGACTTATTATATAACTCAGTCTTTATCTTTCTTTCTGTTTCACATGAGGAAATGCAGTCTCTGTCCTTCTAGGCTAGAGTCACACACTGTAACGTAATGCAGTGGTTGATGATTGTACTGTAATGAAGCAATACAGATCTCCTCAGAGAGAAGCTACGTGGATGTAATGTGTACAGAGTCTAAAGGATTTCTATAACAGACTCTCCTGTGGAGAGAAACGCCATGTCCAGAGAATGTGGGTTCCCATCATTCTCTGCGTCGCCACAAATCCAGAGAAAAGAAAAGATTTTTTTTTAAAAAGCTTTTTCATGTGCTTGTGTTGGGATTATTACATTTATGGTTCGTTGTTCTTATGATTTATGCCAGACGCCAGTCGGTGTGGCAGTTTAATAGCAGCTATTTCTCCACTTTTTGAGTGCTGCTCTGCGTTAACGATTTGCTCATAAAGTCTTTGGCGTGCTTCTAAAAGCCCAGGAATCAGTCCTTGTAATAATTCCAAAAAGAAAAAAACTCCAGAACAATCTTTGTACTGGCCTTAGATATTGCAAACACTTAAAAAAAAAAAACTTATTTACTATGCAAATGTTTAAAATGATCAGAAAGGTCAGTTTTTTCACATTATATTATTCTACTTGAAATATAATAACAATTAAATTAATTTCTAGTGGGAATTGACCTCTTGTTCCCCCTGAATAAATAAATATCAAGAGTCTATTTAATTGTGTGAGCTGAGGTGTGTCGTTTGGTGTTAAAGACGGAGTGTATGGTGTGCCTTATACAGCCAGAGTACCATCCAGTATAATCACAACAAGGTACAGTATTAAAGACGGAACAAGTATGCAATGTTTTCAGACCACCTTAAACCTCAGGAAGGGACATTGAAGAATTTGGTTTTCGTATGATTTTTTAAAAAAAAAGACACAAAAAGCCAAACTTGGACCTGAGAACCTGACCTGAATTGAACTCGGGTACTCGCATTGTTTTTGTAGCTGCTCTGGTTCTGAGCTTCAGCTGCGGTCCAGCTGGACTCACTCAGTGTTTTCCTTTGCTGCGGTGGTCGGTGGGAATCTTCCTGCCTGTGTGTGTGTAAGACAGGATCTCTGAATCTCTCTGGGTTATTTTGTCTCTTTTGTAAATTAGGTACTTTCTTTGACTGTACTGTTAGGTGATTACTTGTATAGTTTGTGCTTTTTTTTTTCTTCTTCTTCTTTTTGCGCTCTCTCTTTTTTAAAACACCTTTAACACTCATTCTGAGTTAACTGTATTTAAAAACATTCCTCAGAGGAGTTTCTCTAGTTGATTTCATATTGATGAAAGATTATTTTCAACTGAATAGATGTGTATTTTTTCTGGCTTGAGTATATTTTACATGGATAATATATGATCGGTGTTGTATGTTGTAAAAAAACAAAAAATGACACCTAATATTTGAATGTTTTAGATTTTATTTTTGGAGAAATTAAATAGAAGAGAGAATTTTAACGCAACGTCCCATGTAGCCATTCACGTTCAGGAGCATCTGACACCTTTCAGTGAGCAGAGACTGATGCTTGCTTGTACATGATACAATGCTGACTGTTGTATCTGCATGTGTGTACCTGTATGTGTTGTATGCTATGATTTTGTTTTGTTTAGTTGTGTTTTTCTTTTTTTTTCTTCTTTTGGTATTAATTATTAGTTCAGTATTTAGCAATTCCATTGGATCAAAAATGATGGACATGAACATCGTTCTGCCTTGCATTGGGTATTGTACAGTTAAATGTCATCTGCCTTGCGTTTTATGTAGGAAAAAAAGTATTTCTATTTCTTTAGTGAACCGGCTACTGTAAATTTTAACCACAACTCTGGTCCCGTTTACACTAACGTCGTATTACGACAAAGAGGTGATTGTCAGCAGATTTGCATTTCAACATCTGCAGGCTTGTGACAGCTAAGCTATTGGAAAATATATAGAAAGTACACGACTCCTGACATTGTTGTAATGAAAGGAGGGAGAAAGATTATGTAGCAGCCTTCAACTTTACAAAAATATTAACATCACTTCCCTGGAACCACGTGTTAACAAAAAGATATTTTCAGTATAGGGACAAATACACTGAATGTTACGTCAGCAACGTTTTAGTTTTCATTTTCAGTCTCTTGTTTGGGTATCGTAATGATGAACTCTTTTGTATGCCATTTGCTGATTTTCTGATTCTGTGCACACTTGCATGTTTTCACTGCAGAGGAAACAACTGTCTTAAAACAACTGAGGTCAATATAATGTGCTATTGATGAGTAACTTGGTACAACTGCACGTAATGTATGCACTGTGAACTGAAAATAAATTATACTGTTTCATTCTTATGCATCCCTGGACTCGTTTTTGACCAGAACTAAAATTCTGTATCAGCATAACAACAAAAATGTGTTGTATTAACAAAATAGTCCATGTGGGTTTTTTGTGTGTGTATTTACAGTTCACAAAACCAAAACCAGGCCAAATGGAGAACTTCCAACGAAGCGATCTGATTGGAAGGACTGGAGACTTGATGGGAGGTAACAGTGCACAACAGTAAGTCCTTGACTAATATTGTGTTTATTATCAGTGTTTTGGTTTATTGTGAAAAGCAAACATAAGCTATAACACTTTGTAGACATTGAATAAATTAACACAAATACATTCACTTTAATTATTCAACAGATTGGTTTTTGTGCAGTGCCAACAATTAAAAGGTACAAAATTAAATTCACAGTTTAAAAATTATGAATACAATAATCAGTAAAGTATATACAGTGGAAATAACAGCTTAATCACAGACAGTTCTGGTATCTAACAATAAATAAGCCAGCCAGTCAACTACTGTGGTACCACTGATCCTGAGAGCTGACTATAAGAGGACACAAATTAAATCAGTAGAGGCAGCAACACTCAGTGTATAGACACGAACAAGAAGAGGAGACAATTAATTTTCCTATAATAAATACACACGGATTGAATTTAAATAAGGAATGTTTTGACAAATTTTTCCATGTGAGTGTATGTTTGACTGTGTTTGTGTGTGTGTGCTGACTGGTCCATCAGTTTTATAAATATAAACGAAGAGGCGACAGTCTCGATACCTGATGAGCACAAATCTTTGCATTTAGATGGATGTACTGCCGGGTGGTGAAGCTGCAGGTGCAAAACATCGCCAGGTCGCGTATTTACACATTTACACTTGTTTCTCCCCTTTTCCTCCCCCCTCTTATCGCCCAGTCATCCTGTCATGTCTGTCTTATTGTATGTATTGTATGCTGTATATGTACGGACAGGTTGATTGCTGTAATTTCGCTGTATTTCTGTATAGTGACAATAAAGGCTGATTGTGTTGGCGGGCTGATCCAGCGTGAGATCTTTAGGCGGGAACAGTCAGTTTAAGATGGCGGCACGGTGAGGTGAAGACCATGTGAATATGCAGGATCCAGAGAGTCATCATCATACGTCTGATATCAGGTGTGTTTTTGGTTTTCAGCCTCTAAACGACTCCAATAATGAGAGAATGAACCTGCATGTAAACACAGTCTCCTCCTGTGACTCATATCAGTCTCTCCATCGGCGGCGGCTGGGTGATGCTCCACATCTCCACCCGCGACCCCTCCTTCTCCTGCCGGCTGGGGCTGTAGGTGCCGTGGGTGGCGCGGCGGTTCATCGCCACGACCAGCCCGACGGAGGTCAGGATGAGAACCAGCAGCAGCACCACGGACACCAGGCTGATGGACAGCAAGAGGTCAGAGGTCAGGCCCTCCGAGGTGAGCTGCAAGGGAGGTGGGAAAGAGAAACAGACGCTTTTACAAGAACATTTTGGTGTAAAGGTTTTCGCACAGACAGGGTGCACTGTTTATTTCTGTCTCTCTCACACATTTTTTTTTTCTTCTCTCTCTCAGTCACACACTCTTCTTCTTACACACACTTCTTCCTCTCCTGAATGCTTTACACTACACCAGGCGCTCCACGCGTGCTGCCAAAGTGCTGATGGATGTGTTTCCCAGCTCGGCAGGTGGGCTGCGACCACCAGGAGCCTCGAGTTGCCGAGGACTGAAACCTCCCTCCGTCTGCCGCCTCTCGCGCAGTTTGGCTACGGCCAGCGCCAGCCCCACCATCACCACTATCGCCAAGCCAACCAGACACGGCGCCAGCACGGCAGCCACCCGAGAGCTGTCTGGAGCACGCTCTATCTGTGGAGGATCACACACACACACAAACACACACACACACACACATATATATAGGCAAGATGCTGCCTGATGATCCCATCAGCACATAACACCACCGAAAAAACAACAAAACAAAACACTCACACCAAAAATAGCTCATACACACACACACACACATGCTTCTTTTCAAGCAGGAAGAAAAGCTGTTTTACATGAAGCGTCTGAGGGCGTTGTAATGACTTGTGAAACCTGCTAAGATTCATTTTTAACTCACAGCCTTGGGGCCCTTTGATCTTCACACACCAAAAAACACACAAACAGCCTCACCACCGAGCGGAAACACAAGCGCCCCGCATGCAAACACAGATTCCTGACCTCACCAGTCAAACCCAGTGAATCGAGACCAATCAAAGCCTCCAGTGCAGCAGGTGAGTGATTGTTAATATTCATTAAAAACCAGAAGAAGCAAGGAAGACGGAGCAGCAGATGAAACTTACACCAGTCGTGGTGGTGGGAGGTGTGATGGTGGTGACACTGCGAGTGGCTGGTACAAGGTTACCAACAGCACAACAGCTGTAAGTATCGTTCCACAGCACTTATAATTCTGGCTGACACTAGTATCTCCATAACTGAAGCTTTTCACTGAGCTTGTCAGGTTACACAAGGCTCTGGAGAGAAATCTAAGAAGTCAGCAAACTTTACACTGAGCAATCAACGCGGAAACATTATTCTAATAAAAATACAACCAATCCGTATCCCCAGGCAAAAAATAAACTCATGCGCTCACGCTCGGCGCTGTAGACATTACGCTTTCTTTTTCCTTCTCTACAGGTTCTTTGTTGACTCCTGGAAAGTGCTTACCTGTCACCGCGGCGCAGTTGGCTGTCAGAGCGAGTGTGACACAAGCGAGCCGGAGCAGCCTGCAGCCAGGACCCGCCATCAGTCACTGCCTGCCACACACACACAGACACGGAGATGTCTAACTAACCAGTCTCTAAGGTACATGGCAAGGCCACCCTGAAGCCACAACACAGCAGCTACACACACACACACACACACACACACAGGGATGGCAGGTATGCTTCCTTGCTGTCAGCACTATCAACCTGTTCTGTGTGTGTGTGTATATGTGTGTCTATGTGTGTGTGTGTGTCTGCCAGATAAGCTGCCCTCATACGTTTCTGTGAAGCAGACCGAACTTCTGTGAATGTCACCAGTTCTCTGCTGAAACTGCACTTCAGCAGCATCATGCTGCTGTTTTTGCTGGCGAAGCACATTTCCCTCTCTCTTTCTCTCTCTCTTTCTCTCTCTCTCTCTCTCTCTCTTTCTCTCTCTCTCTCTCTCTCTCTCTCTCTCACTCTTTCTCTCTTTCTCTCATTCTCAAAGGATGGCCACATCAGTGCCAGCGCTGAAAAATGGCTTCCCATTTCCTCCCCCTCTTTCCTTTCCATTAGGGCTAGCTGTGCCTGCAAAGGACACACACACGCACACACACACACACACACACACATTATGTGCACAAAGACGAGATGGCAGCGAGACAGCAGGTGCACGAGATAGAAGTGCTATAACATATTTACCATTGGGTCAAAACAAGTCTGTGGATACCTGAATGTTGCACACATAGTTAAATAAAAACCTCTGAAGCCTGGCTGCAGGTATTTCATATCATTCAGCCACCGTGATGAGGGCGAGACTTAAGGAATGCACATCTTTAAATAATCCTAATCATCATCTTTAAATGGTTTTTCTTGATGTGATCATTTTTCACCGTGGTCCTTAAATCTCAATTGTCAGTAATGGAGGAAGGAGTCAGACTCTACAGCCTTCACCTGGTGCAAAAATGTCTTCTCGTTTCAAGGCTTCAGTTCAGGTCCTGTTCTCTACCTTCGCTTCACTAGTTCAATAAAGAAACACTGATATTTGACAAAACCGTGCGTTTACTTCTGATAAACTTGCATGGATGTGTAGCAACTTGAGCTATGAACTTGGGCTATTCTGGGATACACTCACGCTACATCTTGTTAAGAGAGATTAGGTGTGTGCTGGTGTCACGGTAGCCTAAGGCCGTCAGCAGATCCACTTCTTGACACAAAGTGATAGATGGTTAAGATTTCGATGACAGGATCGGTGAGAGAAGCTTCACATCAAATCTGCACCGACGAGAAAATAGGAGGAAAATGGGAATGAAACAAATATATTTTGTTATGGAAGAGAAGCGTTAGTTCAAAGAGATGAAAAGAGGACAGACAACAAATCAAGGCTGATAAGAAAGATTTTGTTTTTATTTGACAACAACAGAGACAGACACAGGATTTAAACAGAGACAGGACATGAGGACAGAATATGATGGAGGAAAAGACAAAGATAGATTACATGTATCATACGTGGATCGTTCGGCAACACAACAACACTGAGGAGACAGACAAAAAAAAAAAAAAAAAAAACACACATGCAGGTCTACCATGAGGAACAGACAAGTGCAATGATTCAGAGCGTCATGAGATGTTGACCACAACAGCACGGTAAATGTTGATGGGCGCCGTTCGAGCAGAGCCGCAGAGAATTCAGGCTTAAAATATCTTCGCCTCACACAGGAAGGTTTAAGAGACAGAAACTTCTTCTTTGGTACAAAACAAAACAACGCACAGCACTCAGTCAGTCAGTCAGTCAGTCAGTCAGTCAGTCAGACACCACAGTGCTCTGAATGCACATCGAGAACAAAGAGACATCTTGTCGTCTCCGAGCCCCCGTAGGTGCTTCTGTGACTGTTTTTGATAGTTCACACGTTCATCGGCACGGAGCTCCCAAAAAACCCAGTTCAGACGAGACTGACAGGATATCCTCAATGAGAAACATTATAAATAACACAGGTTTTATAATGTTCCTCGCTTTACCTAACATAGACCATCCTTCCCTTCAGACCAGAGGAGGCACCCTGCAGCTTTGCAACTGACACAAATATCTGATCAATTAATTTGTCAATATTTAGTTATTTGGATTCTTGTTTGGATAAAACAGAGAACATGTGATGGCCATTTTTCACATTTTATAGAATGACTCATAATTAAATTGGTCTTTTGTTACAGCCCTAAACTGTTTTGCATGTGGTGGTTTTACAAGAAGATGACTGCCTGTGTGGTCCACAGCTACTTTAATTATTAAATGAAATGGATAAATAAAAATAACTACTTTGAATAAGGTGCTATTAATTACCAAAGTGTCATTGTAAGGCACAGAAACAGCTCTGTGGTAACATTAACTGCACGTCAACTATAGAGCAAAACCCCCTAACATGTGCTGTGCTGTGTGCTGGACACAAAACTACAGGGCTCTTCCAACAGTGAATCACCTCTACAAATGCCTCTCTGCACCCATAGTGTCAAAACAGTCCCACACACACACACACACACATACACACACATTCAGTCATTTCCTCCCCAGTCCACCTCTGGCTCGTCGTCCAGCCTGAGGATGAGGTAGGAAAGCAGCTGGAAGAGGTTCTGCCACAGCAGCACGGCCACGTAAAAGTAAATGTCGCTTACGTCCGTCTGGCAGAGGTCTCCGGCGTAGCTCATGTCGCACACGCAGATAAACTTGTTGATGAGGTTGCGGCAGTAGCCTCCGTTCAGACAGGGGTTGGACTTGCACTCGTCCACCTCCTGCTCGCACCTACGGACACAGAGTCGCAGCTCGGTCAGAGACACGTTGAGCACATACATATATAGCAGATGGTTTTATGGCTCGGGTTTGGAGGCTTTGATCTGAGGGAGCTGTCAGAGAGACGGTTCTGTTGGGAGAACGTATCGCCCTTCATAAAAGCCATATGTTCACATCCAGTCTTACTATAGTTAAATCAGACATAACAAACTTATACAGCACAGGAGGTTGTGTCAGTACTGCACTACCACTTGAGTATTTTCTCCTTATGCTACTACGTCTCTACTACATGTCAGATGCACTTTTTACTACTTTTACCATATCATAACTACCTTCAGATTGACATTTTACATTCAATCTAATAAGGTAAAAATATATATATATTTATATATAGTGTAATTTTAAAGATTAAACTTGTGATTCCAGGCATCTTTAATCTGTGAATACTGTCGACTTTGGGCCCTTTGTCACATTCTTAAGCTGTTAAACCAATGCGAGATTTGCCCTCTAAATGCCTCAGATGGTTTGGTTTAAATGGGGTCATCCCTATGTTCCCACAGCCCTATGTTCCCTCAGCCCTATGTTCCCTCATTTCTAACTTTTGTCGTCACTGAAAATTAGGCCCTATGTTCCCTCAGCCCTATGTTCCCTCATTTCTAACTTTTGTTGTCACTGAAAATTAGGCCCTATTCCCACAGCCCTTTGGTCCCACCATTGGTTGGGTTTAGGCAATGAAGAAAGGAGTTGGTTAAGTTTAGTAAAAAGACCAGGTAGAGGCTAGACAGGCCAGATAGACAGAGTCCAGATAGGTAGAGAGAGTCCAGAGGGAACATAGGGCTGAGGGAACATAGGGCTGAGGGAACATAGGCACGCTCCCGTTTAAATAACCATTTGAGGCCTTAAGTGATGGTTAGCAGTTACTTTCACAAGAGTAAAAGTCTCAAACAGTTTATAAAGTGGTTAAAACCAGCTCCGCTTCAACCTGTTACAACAGTAAAATGCTCCTTATGCGCTGATTTATCATTATTTACTGTCTGATAAAGCTCTATATGTACTTCTTCAGGTTATATTGTCCACATTGTCCACCTGCATGACAGCTAACCCGTGCTAACCCTGTGCTCCACTGACAAATCACAGGATGACAGTGCATTTTCTCCTCATATCTCAGTCCCTGCTGGATCCATTTCATTTACTTGTATGTTTTCATTTAACAATAATCATCACATATTATTTCTCTCTCCTACCGGTGTCCGACGAAGCCGGGGGGACAGTCACAGGACAGCTCTCGGTCAGTGCAGTTGCCTCCGTTGAAGCAGGTGTAGTTTCTGGTTTCATCGCCACACAGAGAAACGGGCAGCTTGGGCTGTCTGGTGAAGGACAATCAGACATATAAGCGGGTGAATGCGTGTGTCACTTGTGTTTTCATTAGAGGCTGCACACTCAGTATTGTTGAGTTCCCTGGAGTTTGACGTCTTTGGGGAAGCAGGGGAATCAGGCAGACAGGAACCGTATTGTACGGCCTCCCGCTGCTCTCCACAGGGGAGACAAAGAGGTTTAGGAGGTGACCAGGATAATAAGATTAAAGACCTCATGAAACTATTCACTAGCAGGATGTCAAATCACATGTACAGGAATGAAAAAGCCAACCATTTCTCTTTGGCCTCTGTAACCTTGTATTTGCCTGAAGCACAGCAGCTCTGTTCCAAAATGTTCAGCATCTGGTAGTAATTTGAATTTCATCCCTCAACAATTACAAAAAAAGAAAACAAGAGGAGCTTTTTCATTTTGAAAAGTGCACATTTTTGGTGGGTGATGTTTCAATCATTTTGAACTGAGCTGTCACTCATCTGACACAGCGGTTATCTCCATCCAAAACAAACACAATGTCACAGGCGACGTTAATATTAGCTTTGCTTGGCATTTTGTCGCATGTTGTCGAACAAAAAAAAAAAAAAAAAAAGACGAAAGAGGAGTCACAGAACATGACATTTGAGAGACTAATATCTAACAGGAAACAAATCGCGAACACCAGAGAAATAGAGGGAGAGAGAGAGAAAAAAGAAGCAACTTACACTTTTCTGACAACAATGTACCACGGAATTTCTTCAATGCGTTCACTGGAGAGAAACAGATGGCAAGATGGGAGGTAGAAAGACACACACAAACAAGAGAGACAAACAAAAAGAAAGTCATTTTGATGAAAACTTTACAGCCTCGATGTTCCCAGTGAAGGGAGACGAGGAGAAGCTTGTCTCGTGGCTTGCTTAGCGAGACACTTGCAAAGGGTTTTTTTCCTTGTGCAGGAGATGCAAAAATGCAAGAGCCTGCGTGTTTACAGGATAAATGGTTGGAGGCGTTCCCCTGCTGGTTCTCCGAGGCAAACCGTAGATGACAGGGGTGGGGGAAGAAAACTGGTGCTGAACCAGAGAGCCTTGTGTAGTGAGACACCGCAGCAGACTGAGGCCCTTTCTGGCTGACACTAGAATAGAAATGCAGCTTCTGAGACGCTCACTGCAGGTGTGGTTGAAATGCTGAACAGAGGCAGAGATGCTGAGACATTTACGGCGAAGGAGTGTCTTTGTGTTGTGCTCCGATCCCTTGTCTGTGCAATTTTGGAGCATTTATTTGTGTATTTTGTGTTTGTTAACTAACTAAGCTCTGAAAAGTGTTCTTAGAAGGGCAAAGTCATCTGCAAAGCTTTAAATATTCATATTGGGATTGTTTCCTCCTCTGCTGCTGGTCTGAGTCTGTTGTTTATTTCTATTCTATTCTCCTGTTTTCTACTAGATCCAGAAAACACTTGCACTTACTTGCAGAGCGGTCCGGTGTAGTTCTCAGCGCAGAGGCAGGCGTACCTGTCCGGCCCGTGCAGGCAGGTGCCTCCATGGGCACACAGGTGGGTCTCACACATGTCCACCTCCTCCTCGCAGTCCACACCCGCGTAGCCAAAGTCACAGGCGCACTCGTAGGTCATCCCGTTCACGCTGCAGTTGCCGTGGACGCAGGGGCCGGAAGCGCAGGTGTTGGTGAAGAAGTCGCAGCGCCTCCCGGCCCAGCCCTCGGCGCAGCTGCAGTTGTAGGTGTTGAAGTGGTCCTGGCACTCGCCTCCGTTCAGGCAGGGGTTGGGCTCGCACACGGGCGCCCCGCTGCAGCCGGGGAGAGGAGGCTCCAGCGACGTCCGGACGAACTGCTCCTCCTGCAGACGCGGCAGGTTCACGTCGGAGGGGCTGAAGTACGGCAGGGCGATGCCACCCAGCTCTACCGTGCTCAGGCATCCGGTCAGGGGCCAGCCGGCGTCAGGGGCCAGGCCGCCCAAGAAGATGTCCACCTCCTCCCTGAGGAAGTCCAAGTTGCCTCCCTGGGCCCTGGAAGTGCGAGCTTCCTCGATCTCTTCATCCACAACCAGCGTCCAGCGGGAGGTTTGTGCCCACGGCGCTGCCATGAACACATGGACACTGTGCCACTCTCCATCGCTGACGCTCCTGCGGCTGCTCAGGCTGACAGGAGGCACGGCCTCCTCTCCCCCCTCCCCCTCCCCCTCCCCCTCCTCCTCCTCCTCCTCTCTGCTGCCCTGAAGCTCCATGAAGAGGAAGCTGTCCTGGACAGAGAGTGTGATGAATGCAGAGCCTCTTTCTGCATGTAGGATCGCTGCATTTCGCCTCCGTGTGCGCAGGTTCAGGGACAGGTTGGTGAGGTTGCGGGATATGTGTCCGTTTCCCCGGTAGGACAGAACGGTGGTTTCGTTCAGGAAGGTTGCATTGGAGTAGCCTGGAAGATCATTGTTTGTTTACACATTTGCAAAGCTGGTTTCTCTGCCCTGATTATCTGCCGCTATGCAACAACAAGGGTATTAACCCTTCTAATTTAAACACTGACAAACAACAGAGATCATTACAGCACAGCATTTCCTGGTTTGATAACACTGAAATCCTTTTAGCAACTACATAAGGTCATTTATGGTAAATTCCTGTTAGGAGCAGGTATTTGCTCTGCGGTGAGTTAATCGCTGAACGTGGGGTGGCTTACAGGACAGACGGGGTGACACAGTAAATCATCACTAATCCCAGCAAAAAAAGGATAAGCTGGCCTCAGGCCAATCCTGCTTTATGGAGCACATTCAGTCAACTGAGAGGGCAGAGTGAGGCTGGTTTATCGTCAGGTGTGCTGTACATGGTGACCAATTAACTCTGTAACAACCAATTCCACAAACAAGCTCAAATATATTTATAGAAGAGGTATAACTGACTCTTTGTTTGGGTTTAAGAGATTTTATCCTAACATAAAAAAAAGAGTCTGAGAACGTGGACATGAAGTGTATCTTTAAAGAATGAACTGTCGGGATGCACTGACAAAATGTATACGGCTTAAGCATACTGTACCCCATATGTTTATTCCATTACTTCTATTGGTTAATGTTACATGTGACGATATGATCATGTATGACTAACTAATACTTACTGTATCATTTTCATTACTATTTTGCAGCAACTAATATGATATGAACAACTTCAATAACCCTTTAACCTTAGTCTATGTAACACAATCCAACAGTAATTATACTATCAGCTGGTAGAAGGTAGATAGATAGATCATTTATCTAGTTTAAGTCAATGGCTGGATGCCAGAACAATGACTAATACATACAGGCTCCTTGTACAGTAGCTACAGATGTTGTTTATCTAATTATTATAAGAAACCACTATGAACATAGGTCAAATAAAAAATAGATATATAGATATCAGCAATCCTGCCCAAAAACTGTAACCATAATGTCTTGTGACCTGACGTGGATTTGAAACTCCCTCTGATGTATCTGACTGGATTCACTTACATTCATATCCCTGGATCAGCATCTTGCACTCTGAGTCTGCGGGGCACGGCGACAGCTCGCACCACCTCACATCTTCACAGTGCCGCCCTGCTGTGCTGGGGGGGCAGGTGCAGGTGAAGTCGTCCCACTTGGAGTAACACATCCCCCCATTGAGACAAGGGTTTCTCTGAGGATGACAAATTGATGCAGTTGGTTACTTACACTTGATGTTTCACGGCCTCTGCCTGATTTACAGAGCAGCAGCTTCAGAGGCTGAAAAATGAGGCAAACACTGAAGTTGCAATACCTTCACCATTTGGGAGTGTCACTAGAAGATGGCTCCAAGAAAGACACAATCCCCCAAGACCCCACCTCCCCATCACATAAAATCCAATTTTCCAGCAAAATTAAAATTAAAGAGTGGTGCAAACGCAGCTTAAGTCTCAAAATAAAAGGTTAACAAATAACTAACAAAACAACACCGACACATTGTAAACGTGTGATACTCACACTGCAGGCGTTGTCCCCTGAGCACCCACTGGTCACGTTCTCCATGAGCTGCAGAGGGTAAGTTCTCACTGAGGCGTCCAACCCAAAGAACTGCAGTCTAGTGTCATTGATCCTCAGGTCCTGGATGCAACCTTTAAAATATCCTCCAAACACTGCAGTGGCCTTGCTCTCCAACAGACCTCCCACATACACGGTATCACCTTCTCGGACATCGACCGTCCTGATCTCCACATCTCCCTGTTTCTGAGCAGCTACGTACAGCGCCATGCGATCCCCCGCCACCTCCACGCTCACAAAGTGGACCTCCCCGTCGTTGACCGCGCTCTCTGCCCTCAGACTCTCAAAGTTGTTCAACTGAACCGTGACCCTGCCGTCCTCCAGCCACATGTGCAGGTACTGGCTGCTGCTGTTGCCGAGCACCAGGAGGAGTCCATTGCGCCTCCGTGTACGCAGGAAGAGGGAGATGGAGAAGTCGGGGCCCAGGTCATCGGTGACTGTGAACGCAGCGTAACTGTGAGAGTCCTCATTCCCAAAGCGTGCAGTCACATGCTCTGCAAAAAGAGGAAAACAGGTGATTAAAATGAGAAATATGAGTTGACTGGGTGTTCAACATCTTGAACTTTTCATCTTGACCAACATGTGCTGAGGAAGTTTAACAAGTTTAATAATACAATTTATTTGCAGTCCTTTGAAGTGAAAATACCAAGATGAAAAGTCAACCAAGCACAAAAAGAGCTCACACTCCTTGTATTTCAATATAATCTATCCATTTTTTTAGTTGATACAGATTCTTTTGCTGCATTTGAGATTTTTTTCTCATCTGCACTGAGGATAAAAATTCAAATATTTACATTTATAAGAGCATTATGATACATTTAGGTGTTTGCAGAAACTATCTGGAGAAAAGACAGATGAGCTGTTTCCATTAAAGTCCTGAGTACAAGTCACAGAGAACAGACAGAGAGCATTCAAGCAGCCACCAGCCCTCATGTGCCGTTTGATCTCTGTCCTCTGTCAGCACTTTCTAATGTGTTTTGGCCACTTGATGATAAGGCAGACACGCCACTGAGAACACACAGAGGTCACGCAGAAAATGATAGGTCATATAAAAGCTACATAAAAGTTGGAATTTCTATTTATGTATGAATAGAAAGGATGTGCATTTGTGTCAATTTTGGTTTGGTGAATGCAAAGATCACATCACTGTACTGGTGATCAGTCATCTGCTTTGATAGAGTTAAGAAGCTCTAGATATCCTCAGTAGGGCACAACTTGAACACTTTTCATTCAACGTATGTATCACTCACTGTCCGATGTATTGATCAGAGGTTACCACTAGCTGACTGAACGCCATGCAGCTTCCTGTAATGTTTCCCAGTGTACTTCCAAAATAGAAACCCTTACATCCTTAATCCAGTAAGATAAGAGGATCTCTGCCTCTGTCCTTTGCTGTGGCTTTTGATTGGCCTAATTTCTGCTCCCTTATATCCTGTTACAAATCAGCAAATGAAGATTAAGAAATTTGATGAGAGTGACCTTTCCATTTGTGTTTGTGCAATAAACTTCTTTTTGGCAGAACTAATAGATTTAGAAACCAAAATCTGCAACCAATTTTTAAATTGTTGCTATTTGACTTTCCTGTATATCTCCACCTATAATATAGTCTGTTGTTTCACAGCTGTGGACATACCCTCCTCACAGTCGTGCCCCTCATAAGGCCTTGGACACCAGCACTGGTAGGTCTGCCACAGGTTGACACACTGTCCTCTGTTTTGGCAAGGCACATCCAGGCAGCGGTCCCTGTAGCTGCAGCCAGGGGACACATTAACGGCAGAGTCGCTCAGCCATTCCTCAGGGACGACGAGCTGCCAGTCCACAAACACATCCCGCATGCAGCCAATAAATGCTGGAAGTGGGGAGGCCTCGCTGGGCCCATTTGAGTCCTGAAGCACTCCTCCAATAAAAGTGTTCTGAGGATACGCCACCAGCTCGTCCAAGGTGCTTTGGAGCGGGGCCACCATGTGGCACGGCTGGCTCCCACAGCTCCCAGCCTCATCCAAGAGTTTCAGACTGAGCACCATGTTTCCAAGCACAGCCTCTACAGAATGCCACTGTCCATCTGTGACAGCGTGCGGGAGCTCCAGAAACTGGATAGGAGTCTCTGCTTCTGCCTCCTTCCGGAGTGTGAGACGGAGCTGGCCCCCCTCCAGCTCCAGGCTCAGCAGCAGGCCCCTGTTGTTCCTCTGGAACAACACCGCTCCGGGCAGAACAGTCTTAAAGCTGAGGGTGATGTTGCAAGAGACCTCGGCGTCCACTAGGGGACTCTGAAGCAGCAGGTAGCCTTTCCGTTCGAAGGAGAACGTGGTGGGGGTCTTGCAGAGGGGTCCGGTGTACCCGGCTGAGCAGGAGCAGGTGTAGCCGTGAGTCCCATCCAGCAAGAAGGGAGAGCAGGAGCCTTGGTTCTGGCATTCATGTCCCTCACAGCCCACCAGCCTCGCATCACAGTTCACACCTCCATAAAGAGCGCCATCATGACTCTGTTGGAGGCAGTGGCAAACGTAGCCTCCAACATGGCTCTCACACCTGCCCCCGTTCTGGCAGGGACTGGGATCACACTGGTCTATCACCTCCTGACAGAGGGAACCTGTCAACACAAGAAAATAATAACATCAGCTATTTTGTCTTTTTAACAAGGGAAGACACAAATCTACCTCAACTATGAAACTGAAGCTGTGAAGTAAATCTGAAGTAAATGATGTGTTATTGGTCAATTATGGTCATTTTGCTCACTAAACAGGTTATAACTGTCAGTTCTCTGTCTCTTTCCGTCCTAATTCGTTTACCATTAATAACATGGATACATACTGATGCACTTGGGTAAGTTGGATGATTGCTAGTGTAGACACTGACATGTACAGTACCAAGATTTTTTTTCCCCCATTTTGTTCCATATTTTGTAAACGCCTGCTACTTATGTGTACAATGGATCCTGTTTTTTTTTTGTTTTTTTTTTTTACTTTTGCAGGCCTTTGAAATAGTTTAAATTACCATGTTCAATCCTGACATGCGTGTCGTCACGATACCTGACGCAACCCAACTATTACAGTTCACTTCAGTTCACTGTAGTTCAGCTGTAGTTGGTATTACATAACAGGAGTAGAGACTTTAAGTTACCATCATATATAGTTTCCCTAACACTGTTTTTCTGTTTGTTTGTGTTGATGCTATCTAATCAGTTTTAAAATCATAAATAAAAACACTGAGTGGGCAGTTTGTCCTTCAAAGCAACAGCTACAAGTTGTATCGTACATCACAGTGTACAAAAACACTGAATGTCAACTATTAAGTCATTTATCTGTTTTACATTGGTAGTATGTGAGGATAAAGAGCAGCAGGAATGTTACGTATTACCAACACTACATATCTAGACGGACAAGAGCATGGTCTTATGTTACTGTACCTGTTCCGAGCAACAAAATTCCCCAAATCCATGGTGCAGGTGTCCACATCATGCCGTCACTTTTTCCCCCAGAACAGCCCCGAACTGGTCTAACTGCACCATATTAGTCTGTGTGTGTACAGGCCATGCCAGTGGAGGTCCGCTCCTTGTCAACTTCCCTACAACCACGCCGGCGCTGAATAGCTCCAGTCAGGAGACCAGCAAAGCCAGATCCTGGGGATTAAACTAATGCTATTTGGCCACCTTAGTGACTCAGTGCCACTGCAACTGGCAGGGAATCAATTTTTAGAACACAACTCTCAGCAGGCGAAGGCTCACAGTCTTACCTACATCGCTAGATCAAGTCTTGTGTAAGCAGGGGAAACTGGAATTTTCTGCTTCTGTGACTGTATTGTATAATTTGATGTAACATGTTTGTGTAACACAACAGGTTTCTCTATAGGCACTGATGCACTGTGAATACATGAATATAATCACTTGTATACAAAGTAAATTATCTGTAGACCATATTTCTTTAGACCTAAGCTTAGACGTACTAATTTGCAATTGTTTGTCCCACAGTCTTATCACAATGGCATGATTACACAACAATAACAGGGCCAAGATAAAAACAACAACAACAAAACAGACTCACAGTGAGGCTCAAATACAAGGTACTACCTACATTTGTGTCCTTAAATCTTTCATGGTTTTCTTACAGTTTGGGGTTTGGCTCATAGAAGCTGTTAAAGACCATCCTTGAGAATAATTCTGCAATTTATAATTTGCTCTTTGCCACCACCCGGGGGCGCCAAAATAATGAACCTGTCAAATGTGACAGAGGTCAGTTCACCACAGTTACTGTACAGTATATAGTCAGCAGCAGAATTTACAGCTGTCTCTTTCAGCTATTTTCTGTCACAGCAATGCTGATGGTGAAGTTGTCCTGGGAGTTCACGCTGCCATAGAGTTATTCAGTTTTTTGAGGTTACAAATTATACCCCTAATGGATTATCTGTACATTAACCAAAACATTAAATTTAAATTAAAAATGATTTTGTTTTCATTTTGAACATGGTGAAAACCACTAACAAAAAGTCTGTAGATCACACCTAATACATCATACCTTTCTGCGTGGCGAGATAGAGATGAGGTGGTTTACTGTTTGGATGAACTCAGCTCTCACCTCATCAAAAGCTGGAACTGACTGTGTGTGCATGTAATGTTTAGCATCCATTTTTACAAAATAGAAGAAGCAAAACGTTCCCAAATTTAGATTCACCCTCTCACGCTGCAGTTGCTCCAGGCAGAAACTTCTCATCTCACTGATCTGTGATTTTTGCAGCTATGTCAGAGTGAACAATATTAAGTCTCTACACACTGTGGAATAAGGTGGAAACTATCTGCTCCTGTATAACCATCGTTAGAGACCCGTGTATAATTAATTCAGTTTGGTTATTCTGAATGAATTACCTGTTGTTCCCAGAGGACAGCTGCAGATGTAGCCTGCAGCATGCTGTGGGTCATAGTACGCAGGAAGCAGCGGCTCACTGCCATACAGGGCCTGCCATGACCTCTCAATGCAGCGGCCTCCGTGCCTGCAGGGACTGCTGCTGCACTCACTGATGTCTATCTCACACTGATGGCCCTCGAACCCTGAAATGAGCAAGCAGAAGGGAATAATGTACATGACTGACAGCATATGATGTCCTATAGACTATGTGTTAGAGTGAGAATGTCCACTGTGTTTAGAGTCATCATCGGTGTGTTCACATGCTTATAGAGAACTGTAAACGCACAGTTTCACAACATGATACTGCAAATTGTGTACAAATTTGAACGCATGTGTTAGAAGTATATGCCTGCCTTTGCTTTGTCTTATTCTCTCTTTGGAAATTAATCTCTCATCATTTCAAAATCACACAGTCAAAATAAAAAATCTAACACTTGATATCCTTACCCTTGCAGAGAAAATAATCTTGCATGAAGTCTAGTGCTTGTTAGATTTAGAGGGACAAGTGAAATGTAATGACAGGGAGATCAAATCATTTCAAAATAAGACAGTGTTATTCACTGAGATTATAGTTTTATGTATATACAAGACAAATAAATTTCTTCCCCCCTTTATTTATTTATCATTAGGTGGTATAAAGATGACTTATTGTAGGATTACAGTATACAGTTAAAAGTATATGAGATATCCTGTGAGATGTGAATATCGTTCCAAATAAAAACATATATATTTATATCCGCATACATATAAAAGAAAAACATACATTTGTAACTCAGAAGTACATTATCTCCCCTGTTAACTGTGTAACAACAATGAATTTCATTTACCTGGCCAGCATTCACAGGTGTAGTTACCCTGGATGTCCTTGCAGATGGCGCTGTTGAAGCAGGGTTCAGAGTGACATGGAGGAAGAGGGGTCTCGCAGTGTTTGCCTGTGAAGGCTGTGTGAGAGCAGTCACAGCTGTATCTGACACAATCACACAACAGAATTATGATTATGATTATGAAATTTGATTATTTACAGTATATTTGTGTTAATAAGCTACATCTTTTCAACGACGGGGGGGCTGGGCCACTCACTCATTCACCCCGTCTCTACACAGAGCCCCATTTTGGCATGGCTGCTGTTGGCACTCATCAATGTTGATTTCGCACCGGTGTCCTTGGAAACCGGGCCGGCAGGTGCAAGTGAAGCCACCGGGGTAGTCACGGCAACTGCCGCCACTCAGACATGGCTGTGATTGACACTCATCAATCTGGACCTCACAAGCGAGCCCTGTGGACATCAAAGCGATACAGATGTCAGAGGGCAGGACAGCACGATACGAACAGTGAGGGCAGAAATGAGAACAGCTTTTATGTGGACTAGCTGTGATCATGTGTTGACTGCTCTTTTATCTCACAACAAGGACCTGCAGATGTTCTGCACTCTAAGGCAGACAAAAAGTACACTACATACGAATAGTATCTTCTCTAATGTATACCTGCACTCTCATCCAGCTACAATCCATTATCTAAGGGCGTCGCTAGAGGTAACAAGTTAAATCTGTTTAAAGCAGATTTAGAGAGTAGGCTACTGGTAGGCCTACTAAAAATAAAAGATGTTAAAATAAAAGATCACACATGGGAATAGTTTAGAAACATTATTGTCCATCTATCCATTAACTCTCCCCACTTATTCTGAGGGTCACTTCTGAGCCTACATAGTGCCAGCTGACAGCAGGGAAGTGGTTCACCAATACAACATGTCTGCCACATATACAGATAGGCAAGCAACCCAAGATCTTCATGCTGTGACTGACACTGCACCATCATGCTACTTGCATAATAATCCCATCAGTTTCATCAATACAGTGGTTTGAGGTGGCTCATCTTTTTAACATTAAAACACAGAGTTTTTTTTCTTGTAAGTTACATTTAGGAGCTACTAAAGCACTGAACTTGTGAATATCTTGTATGACGTAGCCTTCTGCTGTTTTACAGACGGAAACATCTCACTCCTGAGATGCTCCTGGGAGTCAAGGCACGGTTCTTCCCACTCACCAGTAAACCCGGGAGGACACAGACAGGAGAACCTGCCCACTCTGTCCACACAGGTGGCTCCGTTCCTGCAGGGCTGTGAAATACACTCGTTCACATCGACCTGACAGTGAGCCCCCTGGAACCCCGGCACACAGAAGCAGGAGTAGCCGTCCCTGTGGGTTCTGCATAAGGCCCTGTTTTGGCACGGGTTTGGAGAGCACAGGTCCACAGTTTGTGGCAGCCTATCAGGAGATGCACCTATGAACACATAACATTTATATATTAACATCGTTGAACATCATTCTTTTTTTTTTTCCTTTTTTACCACAAAATCAGAGTTTGCAATCCTTTTAATCCAAATATCTGTAATATGCTACTGTATATATATATAATATATAAAGGCATGTACTCTACAGTGCTTTGCAACATCAGGTTATATTATACTGAAAAACTGACTAATGATAAATTATTATTTTATGAAAGATACATCAAGAGGACATGCTCTCAATTAAGGGCCTTTCAATGCATCATCCCTGGCTTCCATAGTAACCAATTCCACTGTTTTGCTTCAGCACTCAATCTATTTCCATAGAAATAGACTCAAGTAAGTAGAAAGCAATTAGAGGCTTTTGCTTCTTTACACTTTACGGTGTGTTTTTAATCAGCAGGTGTTCAGACCACATGGCTAGAGCTCTGCTCTTCAGTCAGCACATGATATCCATACTAATCACAGGATGAGCACTTCAACGAGGATGAAGAGGAATCATTCTCCAACTGTGTTCGACTTAATCATGTGAGTTGTTTTCCATTGAAAGACTAACACACATTTACATTATTTACAGAACTGTGTATTTAAGCTCATAAAAATTCACATGCATTTCAATTTGTTGCTATAAATTAAGTGTTTCTTGTCATTTCAATTTCATCTTTCTCATTCATTTAATCACATATTTGCAGATAATTATAGTGCAATATCTTTGATGTTAATACAAATTGTAATAAATAGTCAGCCAACGAGATCTACACTTGAAAAAAGAATTTAAAATGACACCTTAATGTCAAACTTCCCTTATAAGAGTAAATATTTGTTTATCAATATCTGTATACATTTGCTGATTCATTTGGTTTTAAAGACAGGCTATATGGTTTGGTATGTCTATCTATAATTTTGACTTTTTCTAATATCAAAAAACAACTGCAATTTAAGAAAAAAAAGTTTTGTCATCCATACATACAGTAACTTCCTAAATTCAGTATTTCCCAATTAAACGGCCAATAAGTAAAAGCACAGTATGACAATATCATGAATGAATTCTGTATCTGCTTGAATCCAGCACTGATTATGTGGCTGTACATTGAGATTTCATAAAGATGTACACACAAGTGCATCAGATAAAATGTAAAAGGTAACATATAGATTCATTTTGACCTGAGGACCAATCATCTTTAGATGATGATGATGATGTCTTTTTCTCTCCCTCTTTCTTTTAAAATCTAATCTAGCATCTTGAGACCTGTCCCCCTGCCCCCCCTCCACAGCTCCTATTTGCAAGAAAACATCACAGACAAATAGCTATCATCCAGGCATCTCAAAACTGCCATACCCCAAGCAGAACAAATGGGACCAGCTCAGAGGCAATGATCCACGTAATCCCTGGAATGTGCATAAGGGGACACAGAGGCATGATGCCACAAAAAGGAGGCTTCAAATGTCGCTTCTGTTACATGATAATCAGCCTGCACCAGATTTCTAAACGCCTTGAAAGTAATATATGGATATTGGGTGGATATGCCAATACTTGAGAGAGAGAGTGTAAGTGTGTTTTTGCATGATGGGTGCAAGAAAGATTTAACGTCATTATGAAGCTGTGGGCCCACAAAGGTAGCTACTGCAATAATCACACACAGTAATCATGCCTCAAGAGCCCAATCAGACCGAGTGCAGACTATAAAGACACGGAGAAGAGCACAATCACACTTGGTGCTCTTCCATCTTCACCAACCCAGGCAGCACCAATCATCTGTCATTGGTTGGAGGTCAATCAATTTCACAGACAGCAGGCACAGTTCTCCAGGAGCAGCTTATATACGTCTAGACTTGGACCCAGCGTGACAGAGGTACGTATATGCTCCAAATGCCCCAGGGGCGTGATGGAGATCATGGGTATCAGTGGCAATGCCCTGAACATATGCCTACAGTATATTACCACTCATTACAACAAGGATCAATCATTAACCCTCCGACCAGAGCAGAGCCACATGTTGCAGCAGCAGTGTGGCATGTAGCCTATATGTTAGAAATAAAAGCTTATTACCATGGAAAAAGAAACTGATGACTGTCCACAAATATGATTCAGGGAATGATTTGAGGTAGTGTATCTTGTAAACTGGCGTTCTGCTAAATTCACTGATCTCCCAGTGTTTCTCTGAGGCAAAGTTCACAGATCCAGGCCTGTTGCTTATTTCAGACCCAGAACCAGCCAACCACACATCCCCTCCCACAGCATGTAAGGCTTTTTCATATGCAAATGACTTCTAAGGGTCTTTGTTTGGGTCCTATCTGGAGGCCCTCAAACAGCACACACGTGGGGCATCTGACATCTTCTCTAAACTGATGCATGTCGCTGCTGCATCTGTCTGCG